>NC_091093.1:31640000-31665000 GCF_024713975.1 Paralichthys olivaceus
ATATAAACACAAACAGGTATATACATATATACATATACATATATACATATAAACACAAACAGGTATAAACATATAAACATATAAACACAAACAGGTATATACATATATACATATAAACACAAACAGGTATATACATATATAATTATATAAACACAAACAAATATATACATATATACATATAAACACAAACAGGTATATACATATAAACATATAAACACAAACAGGTTAATACATATATACATATAAACACAAACAGGTATATACATATATACATATAAACACAAACAGGTATATACATATATAATTATATAAACACAAACAAATATATACATATATACATATAAACACAAACAGGTATATACATATATACATATAAACACAAACAAATATATACATATATACATATAAACACAAACAGGTATATACATATATACATATAAACACAAACAGGTATATACATATATACATATAAACACAAACATGTATATACATATATACATATATAAACGCGGAGAGAGATTTACTTCATTAATCTGAGTGAAACAATTCAGATTAAATTTCAGATTAAAATCTGAAAATACGTCAAATATCTGTTGAAGGAAACGTTAAAAACAAAACATGGACGACATGACGGCTCCCAGAAGTGAAGAACATATCTTACGCCCCCTGGTGTCTGGCTGTAGTATTGGTCATCAACTCCTCCTCCTCCATGTTAGCAGATGGGACATGGACCAAACAAATAAAGTAGACAACGTTAAACGTTAAATAACGTTTGTCAAAGATGGTTTCTGTCATTTAACTTTTCATCACAGGTTCTCATGACGTTTGATTCTTGATGATTGACAGCTGAGATTGTCTAACGCCCACTCTACCAGGTGAGGTGGTGGGTGTGGCTCAAACTCAGCTGTCATTCATCTCACCCTGTATTTACAGCGTCAGTTAGAAAAGTGATGCAGAGGAATTATATATTATTTACAGTATATTATATTGTGTCCTATTGTATTTGATCTGCGAGAGTGTAAACAAAGGACGTCACCAACAGAACCTGTGATATTTTGTCTTTTTGTGGAGCGGGAGGAAGTGGAGGCGTGTTGTCTTTAGTTACTGTCACTGAAGCAGATGTTTCCATCAGATCAAATCAAAACCAGCTTCGTATAAAAGCTGAAAAAGTATTTGTTACAATTTAATTTAATTAATTTAAAAAAAAAAAATAGGGAGGTTTTTTTTCTAATTATTTAAGGTAATGAATGAAATGAAAGTGTTTCCATTGAACTCTGAATGTAATGAGACCTTCTACATAATGAATGTTGGACAGCAGCTGTTATTAAAGTGGTCGTAATGACTCTCATTAGTCACTGAGGGTTTCGCTCTGCTCCTGCAACGTCTGTTGAAAATCCCAATAAGACGAATGTGAGCTTCAGGGAAATCACTTCAGGCCCAGTGGTCAAAGTGAGCAGCGTTAATCTGATGAAACACGGTTCACGTCTGTTGCTCCTGCAGCTCGGAAGTTGAAGTCAGTCATATTTTATTATTCAGGACGTACTTATCAATAAAACTCTTTAACTAAACGTCAAGCTGTGAAAACACTACAACTGTTGTGTCACTTGGCTGTCGTCATGATTAAAGCACGACATCAAGAAAACCTTAGAAAAAGAAAGAGATCACAAGTAAAGTATAGAAATGTAAAAGTAAACACTGAAAGCAGCTGAAAACAGAACAACACGAGAACTTTTAATTTTCAATTTGTTCGAGTTCAATGTTTCTTTTTCTAAGATGTTGAAGTTCAGAGAAAGAAAAAGAATCTCAGGAATTTATCTGATTGTGTTTCATGGATCTGAACAGAGTTCACGCATTTACATTTTTAAACATGGACAAAACACTGAAGATACAAAAAATACTTTGAATTTCTGAGGAAACAATCCAGATAATGTGCTGCAGCGTTTTTAACTCTATTGAGTCACATTCTAGTTTGTGATGTGACAATATTCCTAAAGAACAACGACTGGAACTGAACATCCTCTATTTTCATCAGCTGATATTTGTTTTAATATGATTTAGAAAAACACCCTGGAGACAACTCTGTCCCAGTCACCGGGACACATGTCCAGATGTCCTTTTTCTGAACTGATCTGAACCAACCCATGGATGAAAATCCTTAAAGTACTAAGAAGAAATGAATATGAGGCAAACAGTGATTTATGAATATGGGCTGTACGAATAATTGTGTAACAATAACTAGATCAACTCATGACATCATTTGAAATGTTACAAACACATCAGCTTATTTTACAGTCGCTTGTGATTTCACACACAGAGACTGACTTCATGTGAGAAGTTGAGACGACGAAGAAAACTCACGTGATTCAGATCAACAAACAAAATGTAAAGTGTGAACTGCTGAGAAACTCTTCATCATCAGATTCCCCAGAGGATGAACCATCTCATAAACAGTGAGGGAGGAAGTGATGTAGCTTCAGTATTAGTGAGGAAACATCGCCATCTGCTGGAGGCGACTGCAGAGCTACAGCGTGGTGATGTCATCCAAACATCCACGAGCAAAAACACAGTTTGACTTCATTTCTATGAAATCAGTTTATTCTGAGGCCGATTTAACACATTCACTGAAGGAGGCTTCTGAACATACATATATATATATATATATATATATATATATATATATATATATATATATATATATATATATATATGTATGTGTGTATGTGTGTGTGTGTGTGTGTGTGTGTGTGTGTGTGTGTGTGTAAAGCTTCACATTGAAAGTGATGATAACAATAGTTCTCGCTCAGCTGAGCTTCTTCAACACTGAGAATGATCCAGAAGAACCAGATGATCCAGATGTTCCTCATTTGAAAGATGATCTCCTCAGAATTATTTGTTTGTTTTATTATTTGCATCAACGTCTGTGGTCATTTATAAATTCCTGATTTACTGATTAACTGATTAACTGATTTAATTTATATTGTAGTTTAGATGTCATTGTTTGGGTTTATGTTATTATTGAACTATAATTTAATTTCTCTGTCAATATAACTGAATGTTTTTCTCCTGATACAGTTTATATATATATAAATAAATAAATAAGTATTTATATATTTATATATGTATATATTTATATATATATATATATATATTGTTAAAGGAACATAACTCAACCTTCCTGTTTCTTCACTGAAATGAAGCTTATTGAAATCTCAGGTTCATTATTTCTTGTAGCTTCTTTATGTCCTTAAAACCAGTTGATGAATAAAATCAATCAACTGTTTGTGTCAATAAAATCCATTCAGGAGGAAAACGACTCTGTCAATATAACTAAACGTTTTTCTACTGATACAGTTTATATATATATATATATATATATATATATAAGCAGCTGTTCCATATATAAATATATATTTATATATATATATATATATATTCAGGACGAAGCTCAGTGTTTCTGACAGAAACGTGTTGAGTCAAATAAAGAGTTTATTTAGTCACAATATGAAGCAGCAGCTCAGTTAATTCACTTCAGACACTGAAGCACAAACTCTTTGTGTTTCAGTTGCAGACAGATGTTGAATGAATATGTCTGAACATCAACTTCTGGTTTAAATATATATTATGTATCTATATTTTATCAATGATTCTACGTATGAAATATCCAATAGATCTGTGAAGAGACGTTTTATGCTCGTCGTGATGAAGGAGTCGGGCCAGAGGGCGAGAGCAGAGAGCATCAGTCATACGTGTCCATTTCATCATGGGGTCAAAGGTTAACACCTCCCCTGGGTGCTGCATCTCTGCTGTCTTCACATTAAACTGGTTATAGAAGCAGAAACAGCTGCATCCGTCTTTTTATCCCTGTGGGAAACATGTGCAGTCGTTTAGGTGACAAAGGAAATCAATACTCACAGTGATCAGAACTCACGTGTCGTGAAATCACTCAATCAATTCTTTATGTGTTGAGACAACATTTCTACAAACACACAAAACTAAAACCACAACGGGAAATCAGGTTCTGTTTCACACTACACACACACACACACACATACACTCACACACACACACACACACATACACACACAGTCTGTGGGTGTGACACGTAGTTTATGATAATTGATGTTCACAAATGTGAGTTTTATTTGTACTGAAACACAAAGATGTATTATCATTGTTGTTATTATGAATTCTTCATCCTTTAATTGACTTTAATAAGATACACGTTGTATCAATTCATTAGATCCTTGATATTAAAATAAAAGTTTTATTTAAATAAGATGCAACAAATCACTGAATGTCCAGTGAAGAGCAGTCATTCACTGAAATTGTGTTTATTCGCTGTTTAACAACAACAGTATATTTATGATTGCTTGAATGCAGTGAAGTTGTTATCAGGCTCATATACATTGAATCTGCTCGTCAGTGCATGAATTTAATCACTTTATTGAATTTGACGTCTTTTCTGCAACAGGCACAAAAAGAAACAGCTTGAGTCAACAAAGACTTTTCACATTGAGCAGTTTTATTACTAAATGTCTCCAGGCTGAACGAGGGAAACACATTCGTCTCTGATCTTCTCTCTGAAGCCAAGAGGAGCTGAGGGACCTTTAACGAGCTGCTCCGTTTTTATGGTCCGGAGGATTAAGAACTAATGAAACAACGTAAACGCTGCAAGAGACAAGTCTCTGCTCTGCATTTCAGCATTTCTACACTTATCTGTATCATCTGGATTAAACCTGGGTTTGGTTCTTTGCTTTCATTCTTCACAGTTTGTGGTGAAATTCAACGAGCAGGAGTCAACTCAGACGTCTGAGCTGGACGGAGACATCATCAAATCTCCAGGAATAAAATCATTCGGACCGTGAGCTCAAACAATTCAGTGATTTTATTCACAATGGTTTGAAAACGAAGCTCAGCGCAGATTTGATTATACGTTCCGCTCTCTGTTTGGTTTTCTTGCTCCTTCCTGTTTTCTGTTTGTCGCTCTTCACACATTCAGACCGTCAGTGTCACAGCAGCTGCTCCGACTCTCCTCATCATTGTTTTTCCTCATTATTACTCAGTGAAGATTCAGAAACAAGGACTTTGAAATGACAACTGCTGATTGATGCACTTTCCATCGCTCACAGATTTTCATCTGGTTTCATGAAGATGATGAAAACATTTTGATCTCAACCCGTCATCAGAACTGAGCTGCCTCCGCCCACAAGAACGCTGTTGTTTGGAGAACGTTGTTGTGTGAAGAACGTTGTTGTGTGAAGAACGTTGTTGTTTGTAGAATGTTGTTGTGTGAAGAACGTTGTTGTTTGTAGAATGTTGTTGTGTGAAGAACGTTGTTGTTTGGAGAACGTTGTTGTTTGGAGAACGATGTGTGAAGAACGTTGTTGTTTGGAGAACGTTGTTGTATGAAGAACGATGTTGTTTGGAGAACGTTGTTGTTTGGAGAACGTTGTTGTTTGTAGAATGTTGTTGTGTGAAGAACGTTGTTGTTTGGAGAACGTTGTTGTGTGAAGAATGTTGTTGTTTGGAGAACGATGTTGTATGAAGAATGTTGTTGTTTGTAGAATGTTGTTGTGTGAAGAACGTTGTTGTTTGGAGAACGTTGTTGTTTGGAGAACGTTGTTGTTTGTAGAATGTTGTTGTTTGGAGAACGTTGTTGTTTGGAGAACGTTGTATGAATATTGTTGCAGTGTTATACTAGCAAACACAACGTGTGTGAAATAAAACAGTCAGAGCTCAGAGTCATTAGAAGTGAAGGTGTTTGATTGTGTGATAGACAATGAAAGAACGTGGATACTGTTTGTGTGAATGTGGAGAATAAAGATAAAACAGACTTTAAACAAACGTCGGTTTTCATCACCGTGATTTAAGGTGGAATCTTTGCTGCAGGTTTTCAAATCAAATCTGTTTCATTCAGACAAAAGAAAGAAAGAAGAGGTAAAACCTCACGTGGACAAAAAGCCTCCAGTCAACGTGTGGCTTCATGGATTTATTTCTACAGCAGCAAATTTAAAGGAAATCATGTCCCTCTAATTTAACTGTGAGGAAATAAAAGAGCAAATGTTTGTGTTGTCAAGTCTGTTTATTGAACATGAGACATTAACATGCAGATCTACATCAACAGCAAGGACAAAAGAAATGATGCCGTTACACAGGAACATGAGACGCTGGATATTTTCTTCCTGTGGTTCAGATGCACTTGAGCAGGTAGGAGTTACAGTTCGCTCCTCGTCCACAGTCGCAGAGTTTTCCGATGCGAGGCCCAAACTTCATAGCACATCGGTCTCCCATCCCACACTGAGCAGAGGAGAGAGGGCTCGTTCAAAACAACAGCAGATATTCAAAGGGTTTTCACAAAGGATGGAGGAAATATATGAACACAGACCTTTGCTTGAGTAATTTTAATTTTTTCTGAATTATTCTGATTTATTCTGCCCAAAGAGAACGAGGGATTAATTAAATAATGAAATCCTGTTCATTATTCAAGTTGAGCTGAACTTCAGTTTTATTTCTGTGTGATTTATTTCCACTGACAGAAGCTGAGGATTAAAAAGCTTGTGGAGCTTTTTCTCTTCTCTCAGTTAATTGCTGTTGTTGGATTAGTCTTTAATTACACTGAGCAAAAGACTGTTGTGGCATTTTCTTCTTATCTTTTAATGAGTGTCTAACTGGTTTAATTAAACAGCAGTGGCGTGAATGACAGAATGATGTGTTCAGAGTGAAGAGACGTTACCAGAGGGATGCTGCCTCGCTTCTCTGTGGAGGAGATGTGACTGTGCATCCTGCCCAGCAGAGCCTCCAGTGCTTCCACCTGCACACAAACATCCGCCTGAAGTTCCATCGGGTTCTAATTCTTCATAGATGACTGTTTAAAAGATTATCAGTGTATAACGCTGCTTCTTCTGTAGTTAACCTGGAGAAACATTTATCTTATGAAATCCAAATCTAAAGCAGAATAAACACACACTTGTAAAGTCATGTTTGCACTAAACAAACATTTCTCCATCACCATGAAGTTAGAATAAAATCTAGTAGCTCAGGTTCCACTCGTATTCAGAACTAACAACAGGACATTTGTTCTACATCAGGTGTTTCTCAGGAGACGTGACCCTGAACACATTCAGATACTGACCAGGTCTCTGTCTGCAGCTGCTTCAGGTTTCTCCAAACCAAAATCCTCCGCAGACACTTCCTGAGACGCCTGACCGTGACACACTGTGCACATGAGGCTGAGGAAGAAGAAGAGGAGTGGCCAGCGGAGCATCCCTGAGCGGTCCATGGAGGAGGAGGAGGAGGACGATGACTGTGGAGTTGGAGGAGCAGAGGGTCTCAGCAGGTCCACAGGAGATTCTCCCTCCACCCACAGACCTGCTCCTGCTTATATGGAGCTGAAGAGCCCCGCCCCACAAACACTGCACCATTCACATGAGATGGATGAGTGCAGCAGCACATTTCCACCGAGGTCACGTCAGTGATAGAAACACATCCAGCTCCTCGCTCACACTTTGTTCTGCTGCTGCAGGTTCAAAGTCCAGAAATCTAAATGTCATTCAGTTGTACAGGAACACTCCCACCTGCAGACAGGTGAGGGGACCGGTCACATGACTCTGGTCACATGACTCCGCTCACATTGGATTTCAGGATGTTGAACAGATGACTGAGGTATTATCGTCTCAGTTATTAATGGGACATAATGAGTGTCTTATTTACATAAATATATATATATATATATATTTATATGAGTGATTGATTACCGGACTTTTGTCCACTGTCCACTGTCTGTCCACTGTCTGTCTGTCTGTCTGTCCACTGTCTGTCTGTCCACTGTCTGTCTGTCTGTCTGTCCACTGTCTGTCCACTGTCTGTCCACTGTCTGTCTGTCCACTGTCTGTCTGTCTGTCTGTGAACCACCTTTAGCATGATGATCCCACAGAAAACAGATTCGTCCCCGAGGAGACAAACACAAGATTCAACTGTTTCACAGCTTCAGCATTTATTGATTTACATTAAAGTGTGTGTGTGTGTGAGAGTATATGTGTGTGTGTGTGTGTGTGTGTGTGTGAGAGAATATATGTGTGTGTGTGTGTGTGTGTGTATGTGAGAGAGTATATGTGTGTGTGTGTGTGTGTGTGTGTGTGTGAGAGTATATATGTGTGTGTGTGTGTGTGTGTGTGTGTATGTGTGTGTGTGTGTGTGTCTGTGTGTGTGTGTGTGTGTGTGTGTGTGTGTGTGTGTGTGTATAATGGCTGCATCCCAGTTGTTTCTCACTGAGTCACTTGAATGGAATGCTTCCATCATTACAGCTGCAGCAAAAACATGTTTAACTGTTTGTTACATAAAGACTGGAAATAAAGATGGATGACTAATCATCTGTATCGCCCCCTGGTGTCTGGCTGCAATATAGCTCATACACCTCCTCCTCCATGTTAACAGATGGGACATGGACCAAATAAAAACTCAAAGTAAACGTTAAATAAATGTTTGTCAAAGATGTTTCTGTCGTTTCAGCTCGTTCTCATCTCACTGATGTTTGTTCAAGTGTTTCTCATCAGTTTGGTTTCATTATTTATTGTTGATATAGAAACAGGCGGAGACGTCATGATTGCACACTTATATCACAGAAGGAAAAAAAACTGCTGCTACTACGGACTGTGTTTGCACTATCACAACTCATTGTACATCACCATATTATATTACATTATTTTATAAAACTTTGCTGCTACCTCATACATTTGCACTAAAAGACTGTGTATTTATTGTCTGCTTTAGTTAGGATATGTCTGTCTTCACTTGTTGTGCCTGTGCACTCTACTGTTACTTTAGTGTTAGGGAATGTCTTGTCTTCGCCGTGGGATCGTTAGGAACGCAGTTTGAATTCCTTTGTATGTCTGGTCTATGTGAAGAAGATGACTTTGATTGACAGCTGATACTGGCTCCACGTGATGTCATCAACACAAGATGGCAGCGTTCACATGTGTTGGCTTCATTTCTGGGCAGTGGTCACACATTCGTGAGGATATATATATATATATATATATATATATAAAATGATTTGAAATAAATACTTTATCATCTTATTGTAGAAATAAATGTTCTGATGAAGTTTATGAGCTGTCTCAGTCTTTGGAGGAAATGATGTCATGTTTAAGCAGCTGTCAAGCTACACACACACTACACACACTACACACACTACACACAACACACAATCAAAGCAGTTTTGATTTGTGATGTGAATGTAAGGACCCCCCCCCCCCCCCCATGTTGTGTGTCAGTGGACGTTCAGTCACATGTGGATGATCTGATCTATGAGGAACCGAGTTCACACTCAGTCTTAAATAAATATAAAACACTTCAGTGATGGAGGACTCACTTCCGGACGGAGTGAGGACGTGACGGTGTCTTCACTCATTTCTCTCGTGTGCCGCGTCCTGCCCTGAGCCTCCAGCAGGGGGCGCAGTGGCTGAGTGCTGCGCTTCCTTAAACGCAGACCAGTGGATTGGAGGAACACACCCAGTGACATCAGGAGGTCCGGAGGAGTCTCACTCAGCAGCAGCAACCGGAGCCGCGAGGACCCGTTCTGTCCCGGTCTGTCCCGTCCACACGCCTTCAGGGTTCCGAGCGACGCGCAGCGAGGACGCGCAGAGACGCAGGAGGATGTCAGCTTCAGAGGAGACGGACGGGCTCCGGCCCAGATACGGCTGTAAGTTCACTTCTCCCCCCCACTCTCCGGGTGCACTTCTGTCCACACAGGACGATCCGGATCAGAAGCTGAGCTCTGATCCGGATCGTCCAAACGAGCCACAAGTGCAGAAAAGTTTAGAAAAGTTTAGAAAAGTTTGGAAAGTTTAAAAAAGTTGAGAAAAGTTGAGATGTGAGACAGCACGAGTCCACCTCATTATGACTTCCGCCTTTTCTACCAGAGACTGAGAGGAGGAGGAGGAGGAAGAGGCCTGACACACTTACATTTCAGATTTCAACTTGATTCTGTTGGAAAGAAGAAGAACTTTGTTCAAATTCATTTGATCAAAGTGAGTTCAGATCAGGTTTGACCTGCTGCTGAGCCGCTCTCACACAGGAGCAGAGACTGGGATCGAACCTGTGACGGATGGAAATCACCTGCTTTGTGTTTTCAGTGAAACTGTGTCCTCAACAGACAACGAGCTGCTGCGTTCACTTTACATTTCATAAAGATATGAAGAGACATCACCTGCATCAAGACACAGAGAGACAAGGAGAGACAGACAGAGGGAGAGACAAGGAGAGACAGAGAGAGACAGACAGAGAGAGAGAGAGAGAGAGAGACAGACATACAGAGAGAGACAGAGAGACAAAGAGCTGCTGCGTTCACTTTACATTTCATAAAGATATGAAGAGACATCACCTGCATCAAGACACAGAGAGACAAGGAGAGACAGACAGAGGGAGAGACAAAGAGACAGACAGAGACAAGGAGAGACAGAGAGAGACAGACAGAGAGAGAGAGAGAGAGAGAGACAGAGACAAGGAGAGACAGAGAGAGAGAGACAGACAGAGAGAGACAGACAGACAGAGAGAGAGAGAGAGAGAGAGAGACAGAGACAAGGAGAGACAGAGAGAGAGAGACAGACATACAGAGAGAGACAGACAGACAGACAGAGAGAGACAGAGAGACAAAGAGCTGCTGCGTTCACTTTACAACTTAAAAATATATGAAGAGACCTCCCCTGCATCAAGAGACAGAGAGACAAGAAGACAGACAGAGACAGTCTCTCTTGGTAGAAATTAAAATACATCAGCTCTTGTTTCCGCTGATTCTCTGCAACTTGATGCAGAGTTTTTCTTGGACAATTTAGTCAAAGTGTCTCTGGTTTGTCTCCAGCTGTCCTGGACGCTGTGGAGAGGCTCACGGCCGAGGAGATGGACGAGCAGCGGCAGCAGAACATGGCCTACGAGTACCTGTGTCACCTGGAGGAGGCCAAGAGGTGAGAGGCTCTCATTGGTGTGTGTGTGTGCATGCGTGGAGTTGCCGCACTCTCTGATTCAAAAGAGGAAGGAGTGAGTGGGACAGGAAGTGACTCAGTCCTTTTGATTGTAGAATCCTACTGTTGCTACAGAAACCCACAGTTGTCATAGCAACAGGTTCCGGTGTGCGTCCTCTGGTTTATTTATTGGTTTAAGCTCTGATGAAGTAACGTTTGTATGTTTGTCACCACACGTCCTTGTCTGCTCTGGTTATCTGTGATGTTGAGAGGATTCACAGTCTGTCCTC
Source organism: Paralichthys olivaceus (assembly GCF_024713975.1). Lineage (NCBI taxonomy): Eukaryota > Metazoa > Chordata > Actinopteri > Pleuronectiformes > Paralichthyidae > Paralichthys > Paralichthys olivaceus. Next base: position 31,651,249 of record NC_091093.1, read on the forward strand.
CAGCAGACATGTCTCCCTGTGCTGCCAGAGACACTTTCAGAGACAGAGTCTGGAACTTTGTGTCCCACTGAGTTTGAGTAAATCAGCTATTACAGAAAAATCTACAACATTCTTCAAGTCAACCAAAATGAAAACCTGCAGCAGAGTCAGTGCGACTGTTGGTCCTGACGTCCTCCTGATGTCTGACGTCCTCCTGATGTCTGACGTCATCCTGATGTCTGGCGTCCTCCTGATGTCTGGCGTCCTCCTGATGTCTGGCGTCCTGACCACGGTCCTGACCACGGTCCTGACCACGGTCCTGACGTCCGGCTGCCGTCCCACGCTGCCTCTGCAGGTGTGTGTTGTGTCAGGTTGGCTGAGCACCATGTGGGGGACAGTGCAGCCTGCAGGGCGTTTTGGGGGAGGTGTGTTGTGTTGTGGTGTGTTGTGTTGTGTTGTGTGTGTTGTTGGAATGGCAGGAATGTGTGTGTGTTGATGGAATGACGGGAATGTGTGTGACAGGTGTGCACAGGGTGTGAGTGTGTCCCTGTGCGTCTTGCAGCTGCAGGAATGTTGTGTCCCTGTCACATGTGTTTGATCGTAGAAAGTCATTCTGGACTTTGAAGTTTGAGATGCAAACAACGTTATCGTCTGATTTGCATGTTACTGCTGCGCACGTTATCCTGACATATTAAAATGGACAGTGACACAGAGGACACATCACGTCCTACATGTTGTCTCTTCATTATCCTCTGACTGAAAATAAGATGATTCAGGTTCAGAAACTTGAACCAACAGAAGTTTACATGATAAATGACTGTGTGGAGGTGGTTCACAGACAGACAGTGGACACACAGTGGACACACAGTGGACAGACAGATAGTGGACGGACACACAGTGGACACACAGTGGACAGACAGACAGTGGACGGACACACAGTGGACACACAGACAGTGGACGGACAGTGGACAGACAGTGGACAGACAGATAGTGGACGGACACACAGTGGACACACAGTGGACACACAGTGGACACACAGACAGTGGACAGACAGTGGACAGACAGACAGTGGACACACAGTGGACACACAGACAGTGGAAGGACAGTGGACAGACAGACAGTGGACAGACAGACAGTGGACACACAGTGGACACACAGACAGTGGACACACAGACAGTGGACGGACACACAGTGGACGGACACACAGTGGACAGACAGACAGTGGACGGACACACAGTGGACACACAGACAGTGGACAGACAGACAGTGGACACACAGTGGACACACAGACAGTGGACAGACAGACAGTGGACACACAGACAGTGGACAGACAGTGGACAGACAGACAGTGGACACACAGTGGACACACAGACAGTGGACATACAGACAGTGGACACACAGTGGACAGACACACAGTGGACACACAGTGGACACACAGTGGACACACAGACAGTGGACGGACAGTGGACAGACACACAGTGGACAGACAGATAGTGGACGGACACACAGTGGACAGACAGTGGACAGACAGACAGTGGACACACACACAGTGGACACACAGTGGACAGACACACAGTGGACACACAGTGGACACACAGTGGACACACAGTGGACAGACAGACAGTGGACAGACAGACAGTGGACACACAGTGGACACACAGACAGTGGACACACAGACAGTGGACACACAGTGGACGGACACACAGTGGACGGACAGTGGACAGACACACAGTGGACACACACACAGTGGACAGACAGACAGTGGACACACAGACAGTGGACACACAGTGGACAGACAGCAGGGACCCTGTGATGCAGCAGAATGTCTTGTAGTGAGTGTGGAAGATGATCAGGGGCGATCGTCTGTTGTTGACTCACGGTGACAAAGACTGAAAACTGATTTGAAGAAACGTATTTCATTTGTCTCTGATCAAACTGAATTCAGATCCTGAAACGTTGTGTCTTACTTTCACTCTGCGTCTCTGGAATGTTCTTGGACATGTTTCCTGCTTCAGTCTGGTCCTGTGGGGACATCAGGAGGACTTCAGTGGTTTCTCATGCTCAGTAAATGAGGTTCCACAGAGAACCAGATTAATTCAGGTCTGACGACTCAGAGGAAGAAGATTGTACGTTTGTTCAGGGGATATTTGATGTTTTATATCTGATAACGTTTTCATCAGACGTCTTCATTCTTCCTTTGCCTCAGAGCAGTGTCTCTGTCAGGGTGGTTCACATCCAGGTTTATTTACAGCACAGTCTAATTATCGTTTACTGTGAATTATGCCGATGACGGGTTTCACTCTAACATTTCATTAAAGTTTCAGGATTTGAGAGAGAGATGGGACGCTGTGTGGCCATGTTGTTTTTAAAGGACCCAGTGATGGGAGACATGTCCAGATGTTATATCAAGATAAAAATGTTCATATCAGTCGATAATGATAAATATCACTGTGAATATTCTGCTCTGTTACAGATGTGCATCAATGAAAATTATATTTCAATATTAATTTACCTGATGGATTATAAGCAACATGGAAAGACCAGGGTGACGTTCAGTAATTTCATTATTTTTGTGCTGACTGTTAAGATCTTATATGTTAAATAAGCAAACAGAAGAATTTAAGTAAATTCTTATTTCCATGTTACTTAAGTAGAAACACATTTTACTGTGCCAACCTTCCCCCCTCTGTGGGGACCTGGATATTTTTACACCTGTGTTAGTTGACTCGTGTTTTATTTGATAAGCTCCTCCCTCTCCTCAGACTGTCCATCGCTGCAGATCCTCTTTTCAGCCTCTGTTGCAAACTCTTGGTTTTAGCACCCGTCTCTTTAAGAACCCCCCCCCCCTCGAAAAGCCCAGTCCTGTGTGTGTGTGTGTGTGTGTGTGTGTGTGTGTGTGTGTGTGTGTGTGTGTGTGTGTGTGTGTGTGTGTGTGTGTGTGTGTCGGGGAGGGAGAGAGATAGAGGACGGGAGAGAGAGAGAGATCATTGCTCCATAAAGGCCCTGCAGGTATCGTCCTGATCCCGCCCCTCCCCCTCACCTGTTCGTCTGTGAAACTTGACTCTCAGAGTTTCACTTCCTGTTCTGATCTCCGTCACAGCTCAGGAACAAAACTTTGGCTGAGGAGCCGCCGTGGGTCAAAGGTCACAGCCATTAATGTCGCTGGACATTTCTTAAAGAATGAAACTAAAGAAGCTAAAGTAACAAGATGTCACATTTAACTGAGAATAATAAATCACATAAACCATTAATCTGATGTCACTAATAACGCTTCAAGTCTTTTAAATATTCAGTTCACTACATATGAATTATATATATTATATGTATTATGTGTATTTATAGTGTGATTATGTCTCAAGTAAAGGACTGAAGCTTTTTTTATGATTTATGAAACCTTAAAGGTTTATTTAAGTTTTTAGTTTTATTCCCCAAATCCAAAATGTTCATTAAATTTAGTGTAAAAGCAACAAAACAACATCAGACAACGTCGATCAGGCTCCACATTTTCATTGTTTTCACCATTATGTCTTTTATATCAAATCTTTAAAAGATGAGGGACGCAGACAAACAGTGAAATCGTGTTTTTCTTAAACATGAAGAAATGAGCTCATGTGTCTTCACCTCAAGAGTTATTAACAAAATGAAACACCGCTGGTCGTCTCTGGCAGCGACGTGACAGAGAGGCTGTGGTCGAGCTCTTTGAGTGGATGGGGACGAGGGGGACGAGGGGGACGAGGTCAGCTGGTGCTCAGATTCCAGTGATGCAGTAAAGCATGAAATGGGAAAGTTGGCCTTCACTCATCTTCTGTCTTCTTTCTTTTATCTTTTCTTTGTTTCTCTGCTTCACGTTCCCATTGTGTCTTTATCTCTGTTCCTACAGTGTAAACAAATGTTCTGATTGAGTCTATTAGGTTCTCATTCTGAAACAGGTCACAGACGGCGACACTGTACGTTCGACACTGTACGTTCGACACTGTACGTTCGACACTGTACGTCATATCTTTATCTCTGCTGCTGCAGATAAGAAACATGATTTTCGCTCCAGCTGTAAACTCTTTGTTCCTCCTCTTTCACACAAAGCTTTATTTATACAAGCAGCAACATGATCCTGTTGAAAAGAACCTTTGTGAACTGACGGGTCACGTGACCTTCCCTCATTTCCCATCAGCCCTCTGCTGTGTAAAACCACCACATTTGTCCTCGTCATAGTTTGGTCCGACTTTATCCTTTAGCATGTTTACATGTGGTTTGACTGGTGGGTTCATTTCACACGTGGGTGTAAGATTTCCAGGCTCTGATGGTTCCCCTGGTAAATCTGTGATTTACACCAACCTCTAACTCAGCTGTTGTTGAGTCCTGGAATCTGATGACTGTCGAGCTCGACCGAATCGTTACCGATATTAGTTTATAAGGAAATTCTTTTACGATATATCTGCCATGTTGCCAATATGACTCATTGGATGTCAGACCCTTATAATAACATAACAAGAACCAGTTCATCTTTCAGTCCGACTTTGTATTCAAACTGGAACCTTCTTGTTTTTAAGGCCACAAAATATGATAATACACAAAATGTGTGTTTTTTTATCGACAGATAAAACCAGAACCCTGAATTGAAATCAATGTGCGGTCGAGATGTGTAGTTCCAGTTACGTGATCATTTCCATATTTGAAGCATTGTTTTCTAGTTGCACGTTTCACTGGCTCAACATTGAGACATTTAAATCCTGATGATCACACACATCAGTGAATAACAGCTCATGTTTCCTCACATTGTCTCGTCTAGAGCTCTGAACTTTTCTCTACAATGAGTAAATGAAACATGAGGCTGCTCCCTGAGAGCGACCAGAGAACAGCAGCTCTGTTGGTATCAGACTCGTATGATCCAGTTGTTATCAAACTGTGGAGGAAGCAGCTCAGGCTGAAACCTGGAAAACAGGAAGTTCGCATTTCAAAAGGTATTTTTACTGTTGACAGAACGGATCCACACAGCCTCAACATGTGTGCACTGCATCATCAGTGTGGAGCTGCAGGAGAAGCTGCAGCAGCAGACGTGTTGCAGGAGAACACAGGAGGTGGAGTCTTCCTGAAGAGATGGGGCTCAGCAGCAGACGTGTTGCAGGAGAGGCTTTTGGCCTCTCTCCTAATATAGTTGGAATCCAGTCGTCGTTCTAAAATCCCATTTGTAGCTGCCGTCCTGGCTCAGTGGAGGGTGTGTCTGTGTTTGTGCTGGAAAGGGTGTGTCGCCCTGATAAAAGACTCATTAGCTGACAGTCTTTATGGAGCCTTTCACTGCTGCAGTGAAAGTGGGGCTTGTTCCCAGGCCCTGCTCCACGGCTCAGGCACTGCGACCTGAATAGCAGGCCTGTCTGGAGACGCCATGTCACCACTTCCTGGGAGGGACGTTGTTTCAGCTGCTGGAGCGCTGGCCTGAGCCTGTGTGTGTCTCAATGTTAAAAAAGTTATAGTTCTGAAACGAGGCTCGATTTCAGAACTTTTCAAGATTAGGATCCAGATAAGTTTTTAAATTCAAGTGTGTGTGTGTGTGTGTGTGTGTGTGTGTGTGTGTGTGTGTGTGTGTGTCTGGAATGTTTCTCACTCAGAAGAATGACACTTTCTCAGCACATGAAGAAGCTGTTTGACTTTTACTAAGTTCACGTTTGACTTCACTGTGAAATTCCTCAGAGTCAAAGTTAAACTTTTCATAATGTTTCTTCTTACTATGATTCTCACACTGAACTTCATTAATTAAAACGTTTCTCTTTCAATGACTCATACTTATAGAAGTTTATAGATGATGTCATCTGCAGCTGTAGACTTCAGGTCATGTCTGAAAACTGCTTCAGTGAAAATGCAGAGAAATCTGAAAGTCACCAGTTTGGAAGGAGTCGGTTGAACTAAAGGAAAATAAAGTGCGAAGGTTGTTTTCAGGGACAGAAGCTGGAGAAGTTCCTGATCAGAGACGATGTCTGACATGGACTCACAGCAGGAATGTGACTCCACAGAACCACAGAGAAGTCAAACATGAGGAATGCTGGGAACTGTGTGTTCAGGAGGAGAGGTTACTACAGGTCGGGTTAGCTGTGTGTCATTGGTACAGAATCATTTTATACATCTTGTGGTGTCATATCGATAAAGGCAGCGTTGAATACATTCCACACGTATGACACAGTTCTGCATGAACCATACATGTCAGGCTCCGAGTGACGAATCCATGATGATCAGGTGACACACGTCTGAACTGAAGTGAAAAGTGTCTTTGCTTCATTCAGCGTCAGTTAATCTGACATTATTGAATTCATCATCTCTGTTAACGTCACGTTCATCATGTTGAGGATCTTTTGCTTGTGAGTCTGTTGAATGGACAACGTAGGTTTGTCGTAACCACGTATCCTGCGACTCCACAGAAATGTAACAAGGTGTACCTGAATGCAACAGCAACAACTGTGATTGGTCGACTTGTCTTGTCGGTGTTTCTCATTGGATGGACAAACACACTCTCTCTCCTCTGACAGGTCACATACATCATAAATATGACGACTGTATTTCCTTGCATAAAGTAGGTCTATGTAAATAAATACCAGTACTTTACAGTATTCAACTTCTGCTCCTGCAAATATTACACAACAAAACTCTTTTTCAAAGTAAATGCATTCAGTCAACAGAAGTGTTGGAGTGCTTTTATTTTGAAATGGGTACAGGAAGTGTTGCAAATGATTTTTATGACATGAATTCATCAGGTTACCATTAAAACAGAACGATGATTGTCTGTTTATTCTGCTGTGAAACAAACATGAGTGTATAAACTTCCTGTGCACAGACAGAACGTTCGCACATCAGTCTTTGTTGTGTCTCTTTTAAAATGTACATGTATGTTACATCAGTAACTAACACGTGTTAGTGAACACTGTCATCTGTGTGACGTATCTGTGCTCCGCCCCCAGGTGGATCGAGGCGTGTCTGGACGAGGAGTTACCTCCCACCACAGAGCTGGAGGAGGGGCTAAGGAACGGCGTCTATCTGGCCAAACTGGGAAATTTCTTTGCCCCACGAACCGTCTCCCTGAAGAAGATCTACGACCGCGAGCAAACACGCTACAAGGTGAAACCCTGTGTTCCAAATTAAATCATCGCTGAGGCTTCGTTTGAAAACTCATCGTCTCTGCTACGGATTCGTCCGACGTCAACAAGACTCCAGAGTTAAAACTGTGGGGCTGCGTTTGAGTCTGGATGAACAGAAACTGAGATGTTTGGAAACATGACAAAGTCAAATTTATTAGAATAAACTTGATGGTTGCTGAGACGTTGATTAAGTGAGATGACGTGTTTCAGACACTGATTGGCCTCGTTAGAGACAGGAAGTGTTCAAACTAAATCCCAGAGTGAAGAGAAAAAATGACGCAGCTCTAGAACCAGAGTCACAGAACATTTCTCAAAAAGATTGAAAGAATTTGTGTCCAGAGATTTGTGATTCTACACGAGTCTTTACTTTATTCATTCATTTCCTCTGCATCTCTTTGTAAACTGTGTGAACGTAGCTTTGTATTAGTTTGAGGCTGAACTGAGCGTTTGAGGAGAACCTCATGTGTGTGTGTGTGTGGTTTCTCTCCTCCAGGCCACAGGTCTCCACTTCAGACACACTGACAACGTCATCCAGTGGCTCAACGCCATGTCTGAGAAGGGGCTGCCGAAGGTGAGTCTCCAACAACACTCATCACATGTTAGCGTGAAATCAGACCGGTGGTAATAATGTGTTTGTTTGTGAAACATTGAACAAGATGTGAATCATCTTGTGGAGGAATCAAGAATTTATCAGCAATGAAATATAATTAAATAGAAGACCAGATTTGAATGGTTACTTTTACCTTGAAGATGTTTTCACATCGGTCTGTTGGTTTGTCAGCAGCAAAAAACGCTGAATATCATCAAACATGTTGTGGATTCACTCCAAAGATTTATTAAGACGACTGATTTCCATGAATGTGACAATTAGCTGCAGCTTCATTGAATTAAAGTGACTCTCAGTTTTCCATATTTCCATGTAAAACTATTCATGTCAGACTTTTCAAACCTCCTGGAAGTTCAAAATCTATTTCAGTGGTAAATGCATTGGAGAAGCTCAGTAGATTTTTAAACTAAAAAAAAAAAGTCAACACATTTTGTGTCAACTGTTTGTCTGATAATTTTTCCAGCCTGTCAACATTTGTCTCAATGTTGGTGTGAAGAAAATTGACTTTGTCCATTTTCAGCTTCAGCAGAGAATCTGAGGAGCTGCCTCAAAGTGTCAGTTGTTCCTCAGAGACGATAACAGGGCGTGAATTCACATTTACATTGTGAAATCCTCCAGATGAGCTAATCCTGAATCACTCACATGCTGCAACACGCTGCTTCACTCTCACAGACTCTGTCTCTGCCTGTGTTTCAGATCTTCTACCCTGAGACCACAGACATATATGACAGAAAGAACATGCCGCGCTGCATCTACTGCATACATGCACTCAGGTACTCTCTCTCTTTACCTCTCTCACGATACAACCTCAGGGGCCACATGAAGTTTAACCAGTGCATCTGATGAATTCCTCACACGTCAGAATGTGTGCACCTGAACAGCTGCAGATTCTCTCCGTGCACGTCGTCACGTTTTACGAGGTGAACGTTGCACTTTTTAGCAGGAAGGAATTCAGAGGGTTTTACTAGAGTGTCAGGAAGTGAAGAACACAAGCACAGGGCTGGTGTTTGTGTGCCTGTGTATGTTGAGTGTATATGTGTATATATATGAATTGTGTGTGTCTGTGATTGTGCTGTGTTTCTTCATGTCGTGTTTGTGGGTCATGTTTTACAGCCTGTACCTTTTCAAACTGGGCCTGGCTCCTCAGATCCAGGATCTGTACGGAAAAGTGGATTTCACCGGTAAGACTGAACATGAGTCTGTCCCAGTTAAATCCAGAGCTAATGTGTCCATGTTGGTCGAATGAACATGAAGTTAAAAGTTCATATCGTCAGCACAGTTTCTGCAGTTTGTGTTTCACATGTGAAGCAGCAGCAGCAGCAGCAGATTGTGTCTGACAGCAGCGTCAGTCTGCTGCGAGTCAAACATGATGCGTCTGAGAGTGGAGGAGCTTCTGGAAATGTGGGAGTCGTTAGAGTTTGTCTCACTTCTCTCTCCTCCTCCACGGATCTGTTCATTCTGCAGAGGAGGAGATCAACAACATGAAGAGCGAGCTGGAGAAGTATGGAATCCAGATGCCGGCCTTCAGCAAGATTGGCGGGATCCTGGCCAATGAGCTGTCGGTGGATGAAGCTGCATGTGAGGCTCAGATGTCACGGGGATGGGGGGGGGGGGGCATTTTACTGTTTCACTGTTTAAACACAGATGCATTTGGTTTCATCATTTTAAACTTCACAATAAATCAGCTTTAATCCCCAATATTTGAATGTCAATGACTCAATCAGCTCAAATTTAGTCATTTTCATTTTCACACCTTTAAAGATTAGATTCACTTTTTCCTCAGTTATTTTCTGTTTAATTGTTTTCACAAAGTTAAAGTTGGATATTTATTATTTTGCACGTGTGTGTGATTCCTTTAATATCGTCTACTCTAATTCAAATAGAAATATTTCCCAGTTAAATGAAATACATGTATATCAGACAATGATTCATATTCAGAACATGAATCAGTAAAGTAAAACCAACATTCGTACACCGCATCCTCAGTCTTCTCTTCCACCCTCAGTACATGCTGCTGTGATCGCCATCAACGACGCCATCGACCACGGCGTACCGGAGGGCACGCTGGCGGCCATGGACAACCCCAACGCCATGCTGGTCAACCTGGATTCCAACTCTGCTCGCCTGTACCACGACACGCTGTACCAGGCCAAGGGAAAAAAGGTTGCCAGCTCACGCAAACGGGTACGATGACACGTCAGTAACGGAGGGAGCACGTGTGTCGTCTCAGACGAGCAGGAATTCATATCTGCGGCCTGAAGTTTCCTCTGGAGACTGAAACATTTTCATTTCATTAAAAGCATCATTGTGACAAACGCTGGCTGAAAGATCAGCTGACGCCAGAGAGAGTGAAATAAAATCATGAGTAGATAAAATCCTTCTGACCGGTCGCACTTCATTTATTTACTGTTCCTCTTCACTTTCATGTTGCTCTGTCTCTGCAGCAAATGGAAAACGCCGACGCAGAGAGAGACGTCTACGACGAGCTCCTCACTCAGGCTGAAATCCAGGGCAACGTGAATAAGGTCAACGGTACGTGACACATGCACTGATCTGCTCATTCCTCTTGGTTTCCATGGCGCAGGCATAACGTGTCGACCTTTCTCCTGCAGTGAGCAACGCTCTGAGAGCAGCTGAGGAGGCTCTGCTGAGCGGGAACGAGGATCAGCTGTACGAGGCGCTCAGAGCCATGGGCCTTCAGAACCTGCAGCCACAGAACAAAGGCTGGTACCTGAAACAGCTGCAGGCCGACAGAGAGAACAAAGAGCAGGTACGGATTATCATGACCATCTCACCTGGATTAGATTAATTTATTACCATCTCACCTGGATTATATTAATGTATTACCATCTCACCTGGATTATATTAATTTATTACCATCTCACCTGGATTAGATTAATTTATTACAATCTCACCTGGATTAGATTAATTTATTACAATCTCACCTGGATTATATTAATTTATTACCATCTCACCTGGATTAGATTAATGTATTACCATCTCACCTGGATTATATTAATGTATTACCATCTCACCTGGATTATATTAATTTATTACCATCTCACCTGGATTATATTAATGTATTACCATCTCACCTGGATTATATTAATTTATTACCATCTCACCTGGATTATATTAATTTATTACCATCTCACCTGGATTATATTTCATCAATGTCTTTCTAATCTCACATGGATTTGTTCCCTCTAAGACGTCGCCAGGAGAAGCTCTGACTAAGGACGAGTTGCAGAGTGGCGTGGGTGTGGCCAATGAGGTTGCAGAAGGCTACCTGAAGAGTATGAGTTCACTCATACACTCACACCTTCTATATTAGATTACATTCATTATAATCTCACCTGGACTATAAAATATTATATATCATATTCTTTATATTATGAATACACTCATACACTCACACCTTCTATATTAGATTACATTCATTATAATCTCACCTGGATTATAAAATATTATATTACGTTCATTATAATCTCACCTGGATTATAAAATATTATATTACGTTCATTATAATCTCATCTGGATTATAAAATATTATATATCATATTCTTTATATTATGAATACACTCATACACTCACACCTTCTATATTAGATTACATTCATTTTAATCTCACCTGGATTATAAAATATTATATTACGTTCATTATAATCTCACCTGGATTATAAAATATTATATATCATATTCTTTATATTATGAATACACTCATACACTCACACCTTCTATATTAGATTACATTCATTTTAATCTCACCTGGATTATAAAATATTATATTACGTTCATTATAATCTCACCTGGACTATAAAATATTATATATCATATTCTTTATATTATGAGTTCACTCATACACTCACACCTTCTATATTAGATTACATTCATTATAATCTCACCTGGATTATAAAATATTATATATCATATTCTTTATATTATGAATACACTCACACCTTCTTCCTCTCTGCACCTGTATGTGTAGTTTTCACCATTGTTGATGTTCTGTGTAGTGTTGAAGGCAGTGGAACGAATCAACGCTGCGGTGCGAGCAGGAGAACCCGAGAGGACGGTGGAGGAGCTGATGAACCCTGACGCTCAGCTGCCGGAGGTTTACCCCAATGCTGCCGACCTCTACCAGAGAGAACTGAGCAGTCTGCAGCAGCAGAGTGCAGAGGTACCCTGAAGCACTGACTCTAAAGCAGCACTGACCCTAAAGCAGCACTGACCCTAAAGCAGCACTGAGTCTAAAGCAGCACTGAGTCTAAAGCAGCACTGACACTGACCCTAAAGCAGCACTGACTCTAAAGCAGCACTGACTCTAAAGCAGCACTGACTCTAACCCTAAAGCAGCACTGACTCTAAAGCAGCACTGACTCTAAAGCAGCACTGACTCTAACCCTAAAGCAGCACTGAGCCTAAAGCAGCACTGACTCTAAAGCAGCACTGACACTGACCCTAAAGCAGCACTGACTCTAAAGCAGCACTGACTCTAAAGCAGCACTGACACTGACTCTAAAGCAGCACTGACTCTAAAGCAGCACTGACACTGACCCTAAAGCAGCACTGACCCTAAAGCAGCACTGACTCTAAAGCAGCACTGACACTGACCCTAAAGCAGCACTGACTCTAAAGCAGCACTGACCCTAAAGCAGCACTGACTCTAAAGCAGCACTGACACTGACTCTAAAGCAGTGCGTGTGTGTGTGTATATATATATACACACACACGCACACACACACATACTCTCTCTCACACACACACACACTCACGGGCCACTTTATTAGGTACACCTTGCTAGTACTGGTTTGGACCCTTTGTCTTTGTCTGTCTCAGTGTGTGCCATGTTTCCCTGTACAGTTAATATATATATATATGTATATACTCTCACAGGCCACTTTATGAGGTACACCTTGCTAGTACTGGTTCGGACCCTTTGCCTTCAGAACTGCTTTAATTCTTCGTGGCACAGATTCAACAAGGTGTTGGAAACATCCCTCACAGATTTGGTTCATGTTGAACTGACAGCATCACACAGTTGCTGCAGATTTGTCGGCTGCACATCCACGATGTGAATCTCCCGCTCCTCCACCTCCCAGAGGTTCTCGACTGGAGCACAGTGACCTCACTGTCATGAGAAACCAGTTTGAGAAGATCTTTGTGACATGGTGCCTTCTCCTGCTGGGAGGAGCCATCACAAGATGGGTGTGGTCATAAAGGGATGGACATGGCAACGATTTCCAATCTTCTAATGTCCAGTTCTGAGTCTGTGAACGTTTGCCTCAGTAGATCTCAGCTGACAGGAGTGGCACCGGTGAGGTCTTCTGCTGCTGTAGCCCATCTGCTCCAAGGGTCCACGTGTTGTGTTCAGAGATTCTGCAGACCTTGGTTGTAACGAGTGGTTATTTGAGTTACTGTTTCCTTTCTATCATCTCCAACCATTCTGCCCATCCTCCTCTGACCTCTGACCTCAACAAGACATCTTCATCCACACAACTGCAGCCCACTGGATATTTACTCTTCTTAGGACCGTTCTCTGTGAACCCTAGAGATGGCCGTGTGTTCAAATCCCAGTAAATCAGCAGTTTTTGAAATACTCAGACCAGCTCGTCTGGCACCAACAACCACGACACGTTCAAAGTCACTTAAATCCACTTTGTTCCTCATTCTGATGCTCAGTTTGAACTTCAGCAGGTCGTCTTCACCACGTCTGGATGCCTACATTTACTGAGTTGCAATTGAACAGGTGTACCTAATAAAGTGGCTGGTGAGTGTGTATAAATGTGTGTAACTTTGTGGTCTCCGTCCTGCAGGGCTCGCTGTCCCACCCTGAGCTGCTTGTTGCCGTGGAGATGCTGTCATCGGTGGTGCTAATGAACGAGGCGATGGATGTGGGCGACCGAGCTGCCCTCTGGAAACAGCTGTCCAGTCCTGTCGCCGGACTCAGTAACGTGGAGGATGACTACGCTCAGAGGTGTGTGTGTGTGTGTGTCTGTGTGTGTGTGTGTGTCTGTCTGTGTGTGTGTGTGTCTGTCTGTCTGTC
>NC_091093.1:31670000-31730000 GCF_024713975.1 Paralichthys olivaceus
TGTCTGTCTGTCTGTCTCTCTCTGTCTGTCTGTCTCTGTCTGTCCGTCTGTCTCTCTCTCTGTCTGTCTGTCGGTCTGTCTGTCTGTCTCTCTCTCTCTCTCTGTCTGTCTGTCTCTCTCTGTCTCTCTCTCTCTCTGTCTCTCTCCCTGTCTCTCTCTCTCCCTGTCTCTCTGTCTGTCTCTGTCTCCCTGTCTCTCTCTCTCTGTCTGTCTCTCTCCCTGTCTCTGTCTGTCTGTCTCTGTCTGTCTGTCTCTCTCTGTCTGTCTCTCTCCCTGTCTCTGTCTGTCTGTCTCTGTCTGTCTGTCTCTCTCTGTCTGTCTGTCTGTCTGTCTCTCTCTCTCTCTCTCTCTCTCTCTCTGTCTCTCTCCCTGTCTCTCTCTCTCCCTGTCTCTCCCTGTCTCTCTCTCTGTCTCCCTGTCTCTCTCTGTCTGTCTGTCTGCCTCTCTCTCTCCCTGTCTCTCTCTGTCTCTCTCTCTCTGTCTGTCTCTCAGGTGATAATGGCAGTGAATGGGTGAAGCACTGGGTGAAAGGAGGACACAACTATTACTATAACCTGCGGACGAATGAGGGCACGTGGGTGGAGCCTGATGGTTTCCTGCAGAACAACACGCAGCTCAACAAAGACAACATCCAGGTCAGGCCGCCGCTCTTGCTCAGCAGCGCCAGCTTGTGGCTTTTTAACACCATATTAAACCGTCTGTTTTATTTTCCCTTCAGTCTGTGGTTTCCGGGGTAACCACGGCCTACAACCGAGAGCAGCTGTGGTTGGCCAACGAGACTCTGATTACCAAGCTGCAAGCTCGTTGTCGTGGTTACCTGGTGAGGAATGGCCAGAAGGAGAGGATGAACTTCCTTAAATCTCAGGATCCAGCTGTTACAAGCATACAGGCTCACTGGAAAGGCTACAAACAGAGGAAGAAGTTCAAAGATCGTAAACAGTATCTGAAAGATCATTCTGAAGACGCTGTCAAAGTAAATGGGTTTCAAACCATTTGAATATTACCGAGATTATTGAATGATTATCGGGACAGTTCGGACTAAACATTGTTTGTTCCTCAGATCCAGTCCATGGTTCGGATGCATCAAGCTCGTAAAAAGTACAAGGATCGTCTGAAGTACTTCCAAGATCATGTCAGTATCATTTGCTTCAAACCTTTTAGCTACAAATTGAGTTCTGGACAAATCTCAAGAATTAAGATAAGATAGTAAGATAGTAGTAAATTTACTGTCGGAAAAAAGTGTTCTTGAACAAAACAAATGGCTTGTTTCTTAATGAAAGCTTTAAATCATGTTACCTCAACATAAATTTCTCCTGACACTTCGGCTGACATTTACCCAGAGTGCTGTGGGGCCCACGGGAGGCTGATGTGATGTGTGTGGAGTCTTTTCCACTGTGACTCACCGTGAATTCTGTGTGTAATTAAAACTTTTGAACGGTCGCTGTTTTGTACTGCAGATCAATGATGTGGTGAAGATTCAGGCTTTCATTCGGGCCAACAAGGCCAGGGACGACTACAAGACGCTGAGTAAGTAGATGTGATCTTTACTTTCTCCTCTTTCTGTCTTGGTTGTTTGACTCTCGTCTCGCTCGCAGCCAGTGCTGAGGACCCTCCGATGGCAGTGGTGAGGAAGTTCGTCCACCTGCTGGACCACAGCGACCAGGACTTCCAGGAGGAGCTGGAGCTGATGCGGCTCCGCGAGGAGGTGGTCACCAAC
Organism: Paralichthys olivaceus; assembly: GCF_024713975.1. Taxonomy (NCBI): domain Eukaryota; kingdom Metazoa; phylum Chordata; class Actinopteri; order Pleuronectiformes; family Paralichthyidae; genus Paralichthys; species Paralichthys olivaceus. The sequence goes on from NC_091093.1 coordinate 31,671,718, forward strand.
ATCCGCTCCAACCAGCAGCTGGAGAATGACCTGAACCTGATGGACATCAAAATCGGCCTGCTGGTGAAGAACAAGATCACGCTGCAGGAGGTGGTGTCGCACAGCAAGAAGCTGACCAAGAAGAACAAGGGCCAGCTGTCCAACATGATGATGATGAACAAGCAGAGAGGAGGCCTGAAGGCGCTCAGCAAGGAGAAGAGGGTCAAACTGGAAGCTTACCAGTTCCTGTTCTACCTGTTACAGGTGAGAAAGATTAAAAGTTTCAGATTCCACCGGCTTCTCTCCAATAATATTTAACCACATTCTGTTTCCTTTCAGACCAACCCCACGTATCTGGCCAAGCTCATCTTCCAGATGCCTCAGAACAAATCCACAAAGTTCATGGACTCTGTCATCTTCACCCTGTACAACTACGCGTCCAACCAGAGAGAAGAGTACCTGCTGCTGAAGCTCTTCAAGACGGCCCTGCAGGAGGAGATCAAGTCAGCATCAATCAAACCTGTTCCATGAATACGTCTGTAGCTTTTCAATTGTACCAGACCTAAACGTTTTATTTCAATCAACCGTCTGCAGGTCCAAAGTGGACCAGATGAAGGAGATTGTCACAGGAAACCCCACGGTCATCAAGATGGTGGTGAGTTTCCACCGAGGTGCACGAGGACAGAATGCTCTGCGGCAGATCCTGGCGCCGGTCATCAAAGAGATCATGGAAGACAAAACGCTCAACATCAAAACGGACCCGGTGGACATCTACAAGAGCTGGGTGAACCAGATGGAGACGCAGACGGGGGAGGCCAGGTGATGTCCTCATTTTATTTGTGTCATACATCGGATTTTCATTTAAATATACAATTTATAATAACTTGTTTCAACCTGGTTAAACTATCCAACATTAAATCTATGAAAAAAGTTATCATAACAAACAGCGAGGATACTTAACAGTTTGAAGATCTGGCAAAAAACAAAACTTATGATTCTGTTCACCTGGTTAAAAAAAATCGTCTTCACTCAAATAATCCTTAGTTATTTACTTATGTCCTGATGCACTTTTGATCATTTAACAGCAGGAGAAAAGTTTGCATGGTTTTAAAAGGGCTGACATTCTTAAGGCTGACCATGCAAAGCATGCTGGGATGGCACCAGTCAACTACACGTTGAGAACAGCTGGATCAGGGTGTATTTTACAGATCTCAGCTCATGGATCAGGTGCAGACGTTCTGAACTTCTCTCTTTCCTCTTCCCTCCTGCGTCATGGCCGACAGTAAGCTGCCGTACGACGTGACTCCAGAGCAGGCGATGGCCCACGACGAGGTGAGGACCCGACTGGAGGCGTCCATCAAGAACATGAAGACCATCACTGACAAATTCCTGTCGGCCATCATTGTGTCCGTGGATAAAATTCCGTAAGTTTCTACTTCACCGCATCTCGTCTCACAGGTTACATCCATAATAATATATTTTCAAATCTAAAACAATCACCCAGTCCACACTCACTCTCAGGAAAACACACGTCACATGACATTCACCTACACTGGTCATGTGATGTAAACAGGAAGTCGATTGTCTCTGCAGTTGGTTGCTTAGTAACAGAAACTCCATGTACTCCAAAATGTTCAGCCTCAGACCTTTTCATTTACAATGAGACCAGCAGCGTGTTCAAACTTCAAAAACTCCAGAGTTGTTACCATAGCAACATTGATGTAGTGCGGATGAAGTCACCACGTGTGTTTTCAGGTACGGGATGAGGTTCATCTCCAAGGTGCTGAAGGACACGCTCCATGAGAAGTTCCCCGACGCCACAGAGGACGAGCTGCTGAAGGTCTGAACCTTTCATTGTGACTTCATGTTTCTTAAAGGTTCCACATCACAGACACATGAATCCTCACATGATGATTCGTCCGGTTTCACGTCTACGTCATGTATGTTAACGTACAGAACACATCAGTTTCCATAGAAACCCTTCATTCTCAGATGTGAACGATAGACTTTAAAGGTTTCACTACTTTTCTCTGGTCTCATTCAACTGCTTTGTTACCTTCCTTCTCTCCTTCCTCCTTCTCTCTGTCCCTCCTCCCTATTTCTTAGACATTTCCTTCCTAATCTTTTCTTCCTGTTTTTCCACTGATCCTCTTCTTTCCTCGTCGACCAGCTGAAGCTTCTCTCTGCTGGTTATTCGTGTGTCTGCTGATGTTAAGGTGAGCGACGTCTCTGTCTCTCTCCTCATTCTGTCCTCTCTCTCTCTCTCTCTCTCTCTCTCTCTTCACATCAGTCGATATCGATTTATATTATGATATAAATGAAATCACTATTTCTGTCAGTCCTGCTTCAGATGTTAAAAGGTTTCGTGGTATCACCACAGTTTGCAATGAACACTACTCTGCTTCTTGTCAGACTTTGAACGCTGTCGCGTCAGTTTCCATGAACATTTTCTGTCTCATTTTCTCTTTTCTCTCTCACTCCTGACGCTCTGGTCTGCAGACGCTGTTCAGATTAGAGCTTTTTAAATCCAACAGTCTGTTACTAATACTAGTATAAAGTTGTAGTACTGATGGTTGGATCATGCAACACTTTTGAGTATAAGTATAATTCAAGCTATATATTAAAGTGTGTATATATATATATATATATATGTATATTGATTTTAACTTCTCAGATCGTGGGGAACCTCTTGTATTACCGCTACATGAACCCGGCCATCGTGGCACCCGACGCCTTTGACATCATCGAGGTGTCAGCGGGCGGCCAGCTGACCACTGAGCAGAGACGCAACCTGGGCTCTGTCGCTAAGATGCTGCAGCACGCCGCCTCCAATAAGATGTTCCTGGGGGACAACGCCCACCTCAATCCCATCAACGAGTATCTCAGCGCCTCGTATCAGAAGTTCAGGTCTGATGCTGTTGAAATAAAAAGCTGATCTGGTTTAGAGGCTGTGGACACTTTTCAAAAGCACCCAGATACTTGAGGATGATGTTGATTCATTTTCCACTTTCTGTCCTTCGCTCGGCTCCTCTGACTTCATCCTCCTGTCGTCCATCGCAGGCGTTTCTTCCTGGCAGCGTGTGACGTTCCCTCGCTGGAAGACAAGTTCAACGTGGATCAGTACTCCGACTTAGTCACCGTCACAAAGCCTGTCATCTACATCTCCATCGGAGAGATTATCAACACTCACACAGTGAGTTTGAACTCACCTCATGTTTGCATGACACAAATGCTCTGCTGTTTTTGTGATGTTGACATGTTTTGACCTTTTTCTGTCCTGTCAGCTGCTGCTGGACCATCAGGACGCCATCGCTCCAGAGCACAACGACCCGATCCACGAGCTGCTGGAGGACCTGGGCGAGGTTCCCACGATCGAGTCGCTCATCGGTGAGTGAGACAGGAAGCGTTCAACCGTGTGGATCCAGAGACAGTGTCGATAGCACACGCCACACAGATTACTCCATATCGTGTACTTTGTAGTACCAAATATACTGATTGATGTAGTGTGTGAATTACTGAGTAATATTCTCTCAAATCAAACATGATGGTCGTTTACTCAGCGGAAATAATGACCTCAAAATATCTGCCAGCTGCTGACTTGATTTAAACGTTGTTCTTGTGTCATGTGACACGTTAATGAAGCTGCGTCTTCACTGTCGTGTCCTTTCTCTGTCGCCGTTTGTATACGTTTGAAAATACACAGCTCAGTAAAGTGAGGGAACCTTAATGTTCATTGTAAAGTAAAACTTCAGAGATCAATGTTTCCATTTAGAAGAACCGGTGATTGTGAATCTGTCTCTCTGTTTTGTTGCAAATCAAAGAACAAGGTCCCAACAGGGAATGTTTTTAATGTGGTGTCCACAGACAGCTGCTGTCTCCTGGTCCTTCCTGACTCATTCTAGTTCTGTGTTCTGCTCGGGTCCTCCTCACTACTGGTAGCATGAGGCGCTACCTGCAGCACCATCAGGGTGCACAGGTAGTCCAGCTCCTCCAGGAGGACTCATCCATACCTGTGGTCACAAGAAGGTTTGTGTCTCCAGCACAGTCTCCAGAGCCTGGAGGAGACACCAGGAGACGTTAAACCAGGAGACACCAGAAGATGTTACACCAGGAGACGTTAAACCAGGAGACACCAGGAGACGTTATCTGCTCCTTTGTGTGAGGAGGAGCAGGAGGAGCACTGCTCTACAAAATGACCTCCTGTAGGTTACTGGTGTGTTTCTGACCAAACTGTCAGAAACAGACTCCATGAGGAGACATGGCGTCCTCTAGTGGGACCTGAGTCACAGTCCAGCACTGAGCAGCTCCATTCACCAGAGAACACCAGGACCACCAGGTTCACCACTGGAGCCTCGTTCTCCTCACAGATGAGCAGGTTCACACTGAACACGTGACAGATGTGAAAGGATCTGGAGAAGCTGTGGTGAACGTGACGCTGCTGTAACATCATCTATGACCGGTCTGGTGGAGGGTCAGTGATGGTCTGTGGAGGCAGATCCTTAGAAGGTCACACAGACCTCCATGTCACAGCCGACGGTTCCCTGACTGCTGTTAGGTACCAGGATGAAATCCTCAGAGCGACTGTCAGACCGTATGCTGCTGCAGTGCACTCTGGGTTCCTCCTGGTGCAGGTCAATGCCCAATGGGACATTATGTATCCGATGCCACCAAGTCCGTCCACAGACGGTGCAGGAGCTCAGTGATGGTCCAGGTCTGGGAGAAGATCCCCCAGGACTCGTTGTTACGTCATTTTTTTCTCAACTAATTCTACAGTGTTCATCGGGAAAGAGTTTCAACTTGAATCATTAACATTTCATGTGGGAGTTTTCCCTCTGTTTCCCTTGTTGGCTCCTCCCCCTCTGCTACGGAGCTAAGATGGTGTCCAGCATTTCATAATCAATGTTTCAAGAGCATCTCTGGATTCTTGCTCCGCCCCGTAGTTATCGTGTTGTGATTGTACTGTAAGAAGGATTTCAACATACAAAGAATCTTCTTTGGTGAATAACAAATATATTAAATAGAAAAATCAGCGGAAATGTGAAGCAAATTAAAAAGTTAGACATGTAAGTACAAGCAGAATAAAATAGAATTAAAGTACAAGAGGAATAAGTACCAGGTATAAAAGTGTGTTTGCGTCTCATTGATCTGCAGAGTAAGTGTCGTGTTGGGAGGTTTCTGTCTTATGGACCTGAGTCTCCACACTTTGATGTTGTCGGACCTTCTCACCTCAAGGGGCTGGAGACGTCGTCAAACTGTGAACGGACTCATGCACTAAAAATAACAAGTGTACTGAGGCACAGCAGCTTCTCTTGGAACCTGTTGGACGGTTTTAGTTTTCTTTAGTTTTAATCTGTGTTGTTTTCATATCGTCATCACATGTTCAACTGTTACGTGTGAACACGTATGTTCAATAAGTCTTTGAATCAACTGCTTAGCTGTTCTTTCAGAAAATGCTGAATATTGTGACTGATTTATTTATTTCTATTCTCTTGCTCTCAGGTGAAAATCCTCTTCCTCCTGGCGACCCCAGCAAAGAGCTGATGGGGAAGACGGAGGTGTCTCTCACACTCGCCAACAAATTTGACGTCCCTGGTGAGGCCAACACAGAGATGGACGCCAAGACTCTGCTTCTGAAGTACGTCCACACAGAGGCACACAGGCGAGTGAAGGCTAATTGTTCTCTGACCTTGATTTGGTTTGTCACGTCTCTGTTTCTTTTCTCTTTCCAGCACCAAGAGGCTCATCGTGGATGTGATCCGGTTCCAGCCTGGAGAGACTCTCACTGAGATCCTGGATTTGACAGCGAGTCCAGAACAGGTCTGAGATAAGACACAATGTTTAAACGTGCTGAGCGTGTTTCTTCTATTTCTTCTGTTTCTGCACTGCATGATTCATCTGAGTGGGATCGACTAATGAAACAAAACAGGAACGTCCTTTTCAAACAGGCCTGAAAACGTTGGTGGAATCACAGTCACCTCTTGAGCAACATCCTGTTTCCAACAGCAGCAGCAAGGTTCATGGGAAACAAATAGAACCAGAACTAATGATACCAGACAATGTTGGTTCATCATTTACAGCAAATACTAGAAATGAATATTATTATTAAGAAAATCTTAATCTTAATCCATTGTTTGGACATGGATCAAAAACTAGTGAAGATATAAACAGTTGCCTCTGAGCTCGGGGCTTGTTACAGGTTTGTAGCTCTATTTGTTAAAACCTCTACCTCCCTGTGAAACCACATTTAAATCTGCTAGATCCAGATTTTTATTTGGATCTGCGCCCACACACTCATAATATCAGTCCTCTAAATATGTGTGATTGTTTTCATCAAGATCCATGAATTCTTCTCTGACAAATAGACACAGCATAAACACACATACACATAAAGTTAAAGTAAAAACACTGTGTCCCTGGATCTGCCCCAAACATGTAATTGAAAAACATTTAATGGACAAGTTTAACATTGAATGCCATCATTATGAAAACCTCTTATCCAATTAAATTAGAATTCTTCATGTTTTCCATCTTATTTCCACGGCCGACAGGAAGTAGAGTACCAGCGAGCCATGCAGAGGAGGGCCATCCGAGACGCCAAGACTCCAGAGAAGATGAAGCAGGTCAAACCGGTGGTGGACGACAGCCTGACGCTGCTGGGGAAGAAAGACAAGATCAGAAGCAACCTGCAGCGTCTGGCCGAGCTGGGGAAGGTTCACCCGGAGAACCGCTACCAGGACCTCATCAATGACATCGCCAAGGTCCGAGTCACGCGATTATCTTCAGACGAAAACAGGACCACTGTCATTTTTCTGTTTTAATGTGCGTGTGTATTACAGGACATCAGAAATCAGAGACGGTATCGCCAGCGCAGAAAAGCCGAGCTGGTGAGACTCCAGCAGACAAACACGGCCCTGAATTCAAAGTCTGCGTTTTACAACGTGCAGATTGATTCATACAATCAGTACATCAAGACGTGTATGGACAACCTGGCCAGCAAGGGCAAGTGAGTCACACCCCGTTCACCGTTTCACCGTTCACTCTGATCGTTTGATCAGGTTCAGTCTTTGTTCTCAACATGTGTGAAGTTCTGTTAACGTGTCGAACAATCCAAGAGCATCTGGATCTTACTGGAAGTTCACTTCGTAAAGTTCACGTCTCCTCCAGGACCGAGTGTTGATGAGGTTTCTGAAGTGATTCAAATCACGTTTCTATGAAACTGATTCCCGATGTATTAATGAAAAACACAGTATTTACTTTTCAGTATCAGTATTATTCTGTGTATTTCTACTTCCTGCTGGTATTTATTGTGAAAAGAGTTAAACAAATATAAACACTGATGTTTGTCCGCAGGTTGTCAAAGAAACCAGGCGACAACAAAGCCAAGAAGAGTAAACAGGTTTCACAGAAGTACACGGCCGCTCGACTCCATGAGAAGGGCGTTCTGATCGCCATCGAGGATCTGCAGCCCAACCAGTGAGTGAGCTCATGATGCACAACTACACACACCACACGACTACACACGACTACACACACCACACAACTACACACACCACACGACTACACACGACTACACACAACACACAACTACACACAACTACACACAACACACGACTACACACGACTACACACACCACACGACTACACACGACTACACACAACACACAACTACACACACCACACGACTACATAGGACTACACACGACTACACACACCACACAACTACACACACCACACGACTACACACGACTACACACGACTACACAACTACACACAACTACACACACCACACGACTACACACACCACACGACTACACAACTACACACGACTACACACACCACACGACTACACACACCACACGACTACACACACCACACAACTACACACAACTACACACACCACACGACTACACACGACTACACACACTACACACAACTACACACACCACACAACTACACACAACACACAACTACACACGACTACACACAACTACACACAACCACACACACCACACGACTACACACAACTACACACGACTACACACACCACACAACTACACACACCACACAACTACACACACCACACAACTACACACAACACACAACTACACAACTACACACAACTACACACAACTACACACAACACACGACTACACACGACTACACAACTACACACAACTACACACGACACACAACTACACACAACTACACACAACACACAACTACACACAACTACACACGACTACACACAACACACAACTACACAACTACACACAACACACAACTACACACACCACACAACTACACACGACTACACACGACTACACACAACTACACACACCACACAACTACACACGACTACACACGACTACACACACCACACAACTACACACAACACACGACTACACACGACTACACACACCACACAACTACACACAACTACACACAACACACAACTACACACACCACACAACTACACACAACACACAACTACACACGACTACACACGACTACACACAACTACACACAACCACACACAACTACACACAACTACACACAACACACAACTACACACACCACACAACTACACACAACTACACACAACTACACACAACTACACACAACTACACACAACACACAACTACACCAACCAAACTACACACAACACACAACTACACACACCACACAACTACACACGACTACACACAACACACAACTACACACAACCATACCGACAACACTCGGAAACACCATGAAACACCTGAAAACACTGAAACACTGAAAACACTGAAACACCTGGAAACACCTGAAAACACTGAAAGAACCTGAAAATACTGAAACACCTGAAAACACTGAAACACCTGGAAACACTGAAACACCTGAAAACACTAAAACACTGAAACACCTGGAAACACTGAAACACCTGAAAACACCTGAAAATACTGAAACACCTGAAAACACTGAAACACCTGAAAACACTGAAACACCTGAAAACACCTGAAAATACTGAAACACCTGGAAACACTGAAACACCTGAAAACACTAAAACACTGAAACACCTGGAAACACTGAAACACATGAAAACACTGAAACACCTGAAAACACTGAAACACCTGGAAACACTGAAACACCTGAAAACACTAAAACACTGAAACACCTGGAAACACCTGAAAACACTGAAACACCTGAAAACACCTGAAAATACTGAAACACCTGGAAACACTGAAACACTGAAACACATGAAAACACTAAAACACTGAAACACCTGGAAACACTGAAACACATGAAAACACTGAAACACCTGAAAACACTGAAACACCTGGAAACACTGAAACACCTGAAAACACTGAAACACCTGGAAACACTGAAACACATGAAAACACTGAAACACCTGAAAACACTGAAACACCTGGAAACACTGAAACACCTGGAAACCTCGTCAGTTGTCCAGACTGTACTTCCTCATTATCATGGTGTAGACTTTATCAGGAGGGGCTCTTAAAGAGACAGGAGCTAAAACCAAGAGTGTGAGACAGAGGCTGAAGAGAGGAGCTGCAGCGATGGACAGTCTGAGGAACATGATGATTTCATTAGAGCATGAAAATGTTTTACAGCCATAACACTCATTAAAATTATGAACTTAAATATTAACAGAATATTTCTCCTCTAAGTTTCTGCCACTGCGTCTTCTAAAAACCAAACACTTCACTTCAGTTGAATTCACAGTGTCATCGTATAAATAATCTTTTCTTTGCTCTCCTCTGCTCACAGGTTCAAGAATGTTATTTTTGAGATCTCACCATCAGAGTCTGTCGGGGTGTTTGATGTGAAGGCCAAACTCATGGGTGTTCACTTGGAGACGTTACAGTTAGAATATCAGGTATTTCTATTTCACACTTAGTTTCCTCCGGCGCTCAGTGGGTCTGTAGTCATGGTTACAGAGATGATAATGGAGCTGTGTTGTTTCTCAGGACCTGCTCCAGCTGCAGTACGAGGGAGTGGCGGTGATGAAGCTCTTCGATCGCGCCACCATCAACGTCAACCTGCTCATTTTCCTGCTCAACAAGAAATTTTATGGGAAATAGAGAAACGGGAGAAAAAGGCAACAGACACTGATTGAAACCACAAAACCCACGAGGGTCGCTGAGCTCCTGCTTCCTGCAATGTGCACTTCTCTTATGTGCTAATTTATGTGCATTATTTTTATTTTGTGCTGTAACTGGAGCGAGCAAACAGAAGCTTTCTAGAGTTTTCTTCCTCTTTCACATCTGTAACTGCAGCTCAGCCACAGGTTTAAGATTTGTATCATGTTTGCTTGTGCATGGGCTTTGAATAATTATAAAAATGTATGTTTTATGTGAAGAGATCATGTTTTATGTCTTTCTTAGTTGTGAGTTGATCTGCTCATCTCCTGATAAACGTATATTTTCATCCTGATCTGGTCTTAAACTCTGTCTCATTGTGTTTGTTTGAATTTTTTGTTCGAGACTAATTGGAAAGAGAAACTGACAAAGAGAAAAACACACTCCTTGTTTCATGTATTTAATTTTGATTCAACTCTTTTCTTTCTCTCACTTGATTTGGATTTGACCTCCCTCAGCTGTAAAATGAAAAGAATTGCAGTGCTCATATTGAGCTGATAATCATTAAACCTGATGAGTTCTTTTATTTGAATTGAACAATTAGAATTTAATTATTGGAATAGAATAATGGATGGACCCTGGTGTGTGTGTGTGTGTGTGTGTGTGTGTGTGTGTGTGTGTGTGTGTGTGTGTGTGTGTGTGTGTGTGTGTGTGTGTGTGTGTGTCATTCAGCAGCAGAGGAAATGAGCAGCGCAGTCTCTCACATGATTCACTGGAATTATATATTTTTGACAAGTTTCCTTTATATTTGATATGTTGACATTATTCTGTGATGACGGTGAGTGAGCTGGAGGATCTGCAGTAAATCTCACTGTTGGTTTTTGTGTTTCCTGAGTTGTTTCTAGAAGCTTTAAGTTGTGTCTCCACAGACTCACTGAACCTCATGTTCAGCTGTTGCTGTAACGTTCCTCCACATCACATCCTCTCATTTAGTCCATCACGTGTATTTGACCTGTTTTAGAATAAAGTGCTGAAGACAAACACTTTTAATTGTCTGATGGATCAGAAAGAAAAACACTGACAAATATAAATGACTACAGGTTTGATTTCTCCTTAACTTCATCTCATCTGTTTTATACGACTTCATATTTCTCCTGCTCAACATCATCATTTCTACGGTTTAACCTCTGAAGGTCGTGAGCAGACATTGGATGAGAGCGAGCACCCAGGACCGATCACCAGCCAATCACAGGGCTGACGTACAAACGAGTCATCTACAGTTAAATTAAAAGAAACGCTGTTATTATTACTATTGTTATTGTTATCATTTTGATTATTATTATTATTGTTTATTATTATCTTTATGATCATTATTACCATTGTTATCATTTTGATTATTATTATTATTGTTTATTATTATCTTTATGAGCATTATTATTATTATTGTTGTTTATTATTATCTATATGATCATTATTATTATTATTATCATTTTGATTATTATTATTGTTGTTTATTATTATCGCTATGATCAGTATTATTGTTTATTATCTTTATGAATATTATTGTTGTAATATTCCGTCAGAGCGCCCTGAGTGTTTGTGTCGCCGCCTGGCGGACAAACCGGGTGTTGCCTGTGTGTGTGTGTGTGTGTGAGAGAGAGAGAGAGAGATGAGGAGCAGTTGAGTCTCTGTCCTGGAAACATCAGCGGCTCTTCACCGGAACATCAGCGGCTCTTCACCGGAACATCAGCGGCTCTTCACCGGGAAACATCAGCGGCTCTTCACCGGAACATCAGCGGCTCTTCACCGGGAAACATCAGCGGCTCTTCACCGGAACCTTCCCCGGCTCTAACCCGTCTTTATCCCGCTGGAGTTGACCGGGGGACCGTGCTGTCCCTGGATTAACACTCCGCTGCGGTGTCACCGGTTAAAGAACCGAACTGTCTTTATTCCGCTGCGTCCCCGGAGGTTTCCGTTCGATTCCCGGTTCTGTGGTTTGCTCTTTTTACTTTGAGGTGAATTCAGAGAAAGACCCGCGGACACTTGTTGAAGAGCTAACAGCCAGGTTTAGCTAACGAGGCTAACAACTTCCTCCGACAGCTCCCCCACAGTCACCCCACACACGGTGCGTCTGCTCCGGCCGTGCGTTCGATGGTGACCGAGGGTCGGCACGGTGGTAAAGTGTGTTTGTCCGTGTTGGCTAAGTGAAGTGACAGCAGCTGAGCTAACTGAGCTAGCTGCATCTCTCCGCTATGTTAGCATCGACAGCTAACGCTCCGTCAGCGCTGGACTCGAACAAGTGGTTCTGAGTCAGCGGAGTTTGATTGTGTCTGAAACTTGTCGAAACATCGCGTCTCTGTGTTAGAAACACGTTCGGGTCCGAGCTCCAGCGGAGCTGCTCGCTTCGCTGCTCTCAGGGCGTCACAGCAACTTTTCTGGACGTTAGCTTAGCTTAGCTGCGTTAGCCTCTGGAGCTGTTCCCTCTGAACGTCTGAGATTTGAACCTGTGATGGATTCACTGACACTTTCTCAACTATAGACTCTGCACATCCTTCAACTTTCACCCACACCACACGGAAGTCACACTGCGGCCCGAACCATGTCCGGCTCCCCGGGCACAGGAGGCTCCAACCCCAGGAAGTTCAGCGAGAAGATCGCGCTGCACAACCAGAAACAAGCAGAGGAGACCCGGGCCTTCGAACAGCTGATGACCGACCTGACAGTCTCCAGGGTAAGACTGCTCTGTAGATGGTGATCATGGTACCTGAACATACTAAACACACGTGTGATCATTGTAACTGAACATACTAAACACACGTGTGATCATGGTACCTGAACATACTAAACACACGTGTGATCATTGTAACTGAACATACTAAACACACGTGTGATCATGGTACCTGAACATACTAAACACACGTGTGATCATTGTAACTGAACATACTAAACACACGTGTGATCATGGTACCTGAACATACTAAACACACGTGTGATCATGGTACCTCAACATACTAAACACACGTGTGGTCATGGTACCTGAACATACTAAACACATGTGTGATCATGGTACCTGAACATATTAAACACACGTGTGATCATTGTAACTGAACATACTAAACACACGTGTGATCATGGTACCTCAACATACTAAACACACATGTGATCATGGTACCTCAACATACTAAACACACGTGTGGTCATGGTACCTGAACATACTAAACACGTGTGATCATGGTACCTGAACATACTAAACACACATGTGATCATGGTAACTGAACATACTAAACACACATGTGATCATGGTACCTGAACATGGTAACTGAACAGACTAAACACGTGTGATCATGGTAACTGAACATACTAAACAAGTGTGATCATGGTACCTGAACATACTAAACACACGTGTGATCATGGTACCTGAACATACTAAACACACGTGTGATCATGGTAACTGAACATACTAAACACACGTGTGATCATGGTACCTGAACATGGCAACTGAACATACTGAACACACGTGTGATCATGGCAACTGAACATATATGAACACGTGATCACGTGTGCCCACGGTAACTGAACACGTGAGATAGATGAGAACCCCTTCTCTCTCTCTATATATATATATATATATATATACTGTATATATAGTATATATATATATATATAAGCCTGAGATTGTTTTGATTTTTTAAAATAAATAACTGAAATGATTGATTTTTGGCTCCACAAAACATTTACAGCAGATAATCAAGTAGAGCTTGATTCATTTTCAACTTTAAAGTTTCAGTCAATTTCAAGCATAAATAGTAAAAGAAAGTTGTAGTTAGTTCCAGCTTCTTGCGGCATGTGTTTCTAATCTTAAGTAACTTAAGTGTCTTTGGGTTCAGGACAGACGAAACAAGACATTTGATCTAAAATGACCCATATTTTTCTAAAGGCATTGTTATTACCATAATGTTTGTTCACCTTGCAGATCTCAAGTATAGACAGTCCACATTCCAAGTAATAAAAATAGCATGTGAGGATATAAAAGGTCTTTTCATATTATTCACATACCGTTGGTTTACAATGTGCTCTTTCTATGAGGGGAGAGTTCTGAATGGCATGGCAAAGAGGATGTGGTTTTGAGGCAACTGTGAGTGAAGTTTGCTGTAAGGTATGAACTGTCACTGACCCCCGAGAGACAGACAAGCCCAGTGAGTGTGGCTGAGACCAGTCTGGACTCAGGACACACAGCAAACAGCTGGAATTAGCTGCGTTACATTTACTCCGCTGACCAGAGGACTGAGTGTGAACCAGTGTGCTACACCAACACACCCCAGCCTCCTCTGGCTGCTGCAGCGACTTGGCATCCTGGTCAATTATAAATGTGTAAAGTCTGCATGTTGTTGATTTATGTGAGGCTCACACCAACACTGCAGTCAGAGGATCAAATGGAGATTTATTATTTGATTCATTTGTACCAGATTGAATATTGAATGTCCCTGACGTGTCAGTGATTTTTCATGAGAGTATGTTAACTATGTTTTTGTTTGTGGGGACTGAATTAACAGATTGAATCAAACATCCAGTTTACAAAGTTTAAGGTTCAATGTGCAGATTGAGGGGAAACAATAATAATAAGTAATAAATTCCTCCACTCAGGTGGTCATGTTTTCATCCCTGTTTGTTTGTCTGACAGCAGATCACACAAAAGCTGCTGAGCAGATTTCCATGAAACGTAGTGGAAGGATGGGACATGGGGGCAGCTCCAGGATTTCCTTTGCTCACTCTAACATTGTCAGATAGTGTTTGTTTTCTCAGATGTCTCAGATAATTCTTGGACCTTGATGAAAGATGAATCATCATATTTAGAGGACTGATATTTCTGAGTGTGTATAATTTGATGCAGCTTGATTGAAGTCAAGTAGGCTGTTGGCCGCCCTTGGCGGAGGTATGTGCTGCATCTACTTCAGGAGTGGGTACTGTTGTTCACTTTTCAGTTTAGTAAAGTTCATGCAACAAATCGTCTTGGTTATATTTACAAAAAGATCTTGGTTTGTTTTAAAATAGACCCTTTCACAATGTTAACCACGTGCACAGACATTCTGGCAGAAAGCCTTGGAGGCAAACTTCGCCCATGTTGGAAGTGAGTCCTCCACACAGTCTGCCATGTTCCACCAGTGTTACTACAGCAGCCAAGACTCAAACACTGGCTCCACAGAGGCTCCGCCATGTTCTGAAGTTACCTGAAGGCCACTTTAAGTTCTCCTACATGCAGGGTGAAGCCGGGTTATTTCATCTGGTTGTACGCTCCCCGCTACGTGTCATTAAATCCTCCACATCGAACCTGAAACATTTACATTTAGAAATGTACCTCCACTAAATCACATGTCTGGTTAGGGTGTAGATTTGGAGGTTTTCTCAGAATTGTTGATGTCTTTAATAAGACGTCATTTTATCTCGTCATGGCTTTAAATTGCAGAGGGTGAGAAAATACCAAAAGGAGGGCTGCCAGGGGTATTTGTTCTAAGAGACTTGGTTCTGGCGTGTGGCCATAGATATTGATGAATTGAAATGATGAAAAGACAGAAAATACTTTGCATTCACCACTGTTTTACTTCACATAAACACAAATGACAAATGTTTCACTAAGGATGATGTTTTTAGTCACATTTTCCTCATCTCTCCCTCAAATCTTCAATTCTCTTCATACACAGTCTCTTTCAAAGACCTGCCCTGTCTAAATCTTTGATTTATTTGAATAAGGTCTGCCTTTGAGATTCACTTTCGCCCTTTCAGTGGTCTAAGAAAGAAATGCCCCTGTGATTATTACTGATCACAGCCAATGTTTCACCTTCCCCGGGCAGAACAAGCTGCCCTCTGTTCTATAATCATTCTAGCATGTCGTGGTCAGAAGCTGCCCAGTTCATAGAATGACCTTAATGCGTAACTTCTGTTACTTAACCTGCAAATGTTGCTTCCTTTGAATCAAACTCGTTAATTGATGCTTTTCTGCAAGTAGAATCCACAATAACAAGAGCATGGGTGTGCAGGGTGTTTAGCATAAAGGCCTAAACGTCCTTGAAGAGCAGCAACAAGATTTGAATTCTGTTTGTCCACACAGAATCATTTGAAGAGGCATGCCTAGATAAATGGAAACTGTGGCCCCTCAGGGATATTTTAGACTTTCACAGATACAGTGCTGTGATTTTATTTGAGTATGTGTGTGAAGAGGCAGAACAACAGTAACCAGAGAGCCCATATCTGGTTTTATTTCTCTTACGTAAGAAGTGAACCTGGGGCATTCAATGGTTTGTTACACTGAACAATCTGAAGAGGCTTCATTGGAAAAGGGCAGGCGATGGAATGAATCATCTGTTTATTAGAAGCAGAAACATCTTCAGTGTCGTTCTTTGCTCTTCTTTCATTGAAGGAATCCTCCAGTTCCTGATGTAACTGATGTCGTGGTCACACAGAGTTCTCATGGTAATGTCGCCTGTAAGCAGAGAAACCATTTCACAACACTCTGCTCCCTTCACTGGTTACCAGTGGCTGCCCGCATCCCATCTAGACACTAGTACTTGTACTGTGCTGTGAACAGATCGGGTCCAGTCTACATCCAGGACATGGTCAAACCTTACACCCTGGCTCGTCCACTCTGCTCTGCATCGACCAATCAGCTGCTCCCTCACTGTGAGCTAACACCCAACAGAATCACGACTGTTTGCTGTCCTGGCTCCTGAATGGTGGAACGAGCTCCACATTGATGGTCTAGTAGGTACCAGCTGTGTAGGAACCTGTAGTACCCAACCTTACATAGATGAAGACGTCAACTCAGAAAGGAGACCAGATTCAAGAGTTATTGGTGATAAGGGCAGAAACCAGTGATCTCTGCTGTGGAATCTACTCACTGTGCCCTTTTTCTGCAGAAAGTCCAGCCTCCTTTTTGCTGATGTTTTCTGTACTTCATGTCTGTAAATGGCTTAAGATACACTTCTCCCATTAGTCCCCTTCACACATAACCCTTATTGGTCTGAACCGCTGTGTGTCAGCCACAAGGGAAAAGCGAGATGTCGGGCGAGATGGATTCTGACACCTGAGGAAAAAATGGTTTCACAATTTTAGTAAGAAATAATGGCAATGGTTTTAAAAGCAAAACCCTGATCAGCACCGGTTGTTTCATCCAGAAGCTGTGTGTTCTTAACACAACAAGACTGCATGTCCAAAAATCATTCCCTCTGACAGTTGTGTTTTGTTTCACTGTTAACTGACAGGTGCAGTTTCAGAAAGTCCAGCAGCTGCGTTTGTGTCAGCCACGGGTTCAGTACTACGGAGGCTCTCTGCCCAACGTCAATCAGATCGGCAACACCAGCACTGAGTTTCAGGTGAGATCTCATCACAGTCAAAATATACAGCATCACAGCGACTACATAGATTAACAACTCTTTTAGACACATTTTCATTTATAAAACCTTCTCTCTGGCATTTAAAGTTTTCAAGAAATACCAAATTGCATATTTTCTTAAATAGGCTTTTGATTTTGTCCAGTTCTTGATATAATAACTGTCAGGGAAGCCAGCTCTCCTGCTTTGATGAGAGTATTTCTTTTTCCAGGCTTAGTTCCATTGTAATAAACTTACAGCTCTGTTTTTATCTCTGTCAAGGAGGTTATGTTTCTATCAGCATGTGTTTGAGATGTTCCGCTTCCAACATCAGCTTTATTCCTGCAAATCACTTCTTAATCATTGCTCCAAAATAGCAGTTGCACTGTTGTGGCAGAAGAAGTGATTTAGGGATAGCTTTTTTAAATGCCCTGGTATCAGCCCTCGGTATCAACTGATACACAAAGTCCACGTATATTCTCTTATGGGATTCTTCACAATCATTTGATCCTCTGTCTGGAGGATTATGAGGTAATAGTAGAAATGTGCTCTAGTAAAATAAAGTTTAATAAAATGTTTAGGCAGCTAGAAGAGGTGGTGTTTATTCACAGTCTGAACATGAGCTTACAGATAAATCAGTGGAGCAGCATGTGAGGAGATGAGAGTGTTGTAATTAGTGGAGTTTATTTTATATGAATGTACTTTGATGATTTTTCAAGCAAAATGATGTACATATGAATATCTGTCTCTAAAACCCTGTTTACCTTGAGATTGCATCTATGAAATCCAGGGTCTTATTCTCATTCAGTTCTAATGTTAACTAGAGAAACAGTAAAACGCTTCACTGGACCTTCAGAAGTGCAAACAAGCTTCTCCTGAGAGCCTTAAATAATTCAGTCGAGTTTCTGACGAAAAACTATGAAATCAAAGGTCTGGCTGAAGCAGAGCTGTATGTGTTGTATAGTGTTGCATAGTGTTGCATAGTGTTGCTCCACAGCCCTGAGACTGTATCTGTGTCAGCTCTCCAAGGACCTGGCTCTGCTGGAATACAGGGGCCAGGTGACGGTGTCCTTGCTACTTGAGAGAAAGGCCCTTTGAGGCAGAGCAGTAACTGCAGCTCTGTGACCAGGTCCAGAAATCAAACCCCCTCAGTGATCCAGTCCATTCAGCTTCTCAACATAAACGGTGTCTAGATTCCCCTTGATGATAATCCCTCATTAGACCTAATTCAATCAAATGAATGTGGAGTACTTCATATTACTCTTTACTTTATTAAAAGCCTGCAGTTTGTGAGCAATGTCCCTGGGATCAGCATTCAAAAGTTCAAATGTGGATTTTACTCTACATTCACTTTGTTGTTGACTGTATTAGAAGTAAATTTAGTGTGAAGTGGAGGAGGACTCAGAGAGCACCTAGCTGCACTCACTGGCGGCTGTGGCTGAGGGGTAGAGCGGTCATCCTCCAACCAGAAGGACGACAGTTCGAACGACATGCCGAACCCCGAATTTCCCCTCATAGAACCAAAACCAGTGCTGCTAATGCACTGTATGAATGTGTGTGTGAATGGGTGAATGGCAAACTGTACTGTGAAGCGATTTGAGTGGTTATCAAGACTAGAAAGGCATCATATAAACACAAACCATTTACTGGCCACTTTATAATCATTTATTGGATCAGATACATTTTACCAAATGAATAGAACATTCTGGCCAAAAGTATAAAGTTCCCATCATTTCTTCCGACTGAGACTCATGTCACATTAATACGGTCCAAAGGCTATTTCACTTAAACCTCTCGGACTTCAAATTCAATTAAAAAACGAAAACTAAGAACAGAACAAAACTACTTTAACAGTTAAAGCAAGAAAAGAGTTCCTCCGCTCATTTAATACAATACTTCTACATCTATTGGATTATTGTCCTCTACGTGTTGTTCCAACTGGTGTAGAAATGTAGAAAAAATGTGGAAGTGCATGTTGTAGTTCTAGCACACTGCCAGCTGCTGGCAAAAGTCTGCCACTGATGTAAAAATCTTCATCTGGCAACAATATATATAGTATAGTATATCTCAGTCCAGGCAACACAGTGGGATATTAATCATTGCTCATTTTCTTATGCTAAAGATATAGTTAATTCTTTGAACTATAGTAATAGTTCAAAGTGGGCCTATTTAAATAAAGCCAAAGATGGGGATTGTGTTGTTGCTGTGCTTCGTCGTCAGAAAGTAGTTGATGATGAATGATTCTTCACTTTTTTCCATGTTGTTGCTCCTTGTCACTGATATATTCAATTCAATTCAAGTTTATTTGTATAGCGCCAAATCATAATATACATTTTCTCAAGGCTCTTTACATAGAAGGTCACAAGCTTAAAAATGATAGAGAAAGCAACAGTTCCCACAATGAGCAGCTCTGAAGACTGGGTGAGTCTCCCTCTCTTGTCTGTGTGGTCTTGATACATCTTTTACGCCGTGTTGTAGATTAGATAGATTCACAACAACAAATCCTCTTTTCTCCGTTATTGCCCATTTAGTTTGCAATCTGTCTTAATTTTGGGAAGGTGGCACGTGAAAAGGGTAATTTCCCTCAAATAAAAAGCCTATTTTAAGGAGTAAGGAGTGTAATGCAGATTAGGTTTTAGGTTAATTGGAGACTCTGATTTGATCATGAGAGTGAATGATTGTTAGTCTCTAGGCGCCCCCCCCCCCTGTTATCATCACACATCAAATTTGATGACGAGGTTGTTAATTCATAGGATGAGTGAAATCTCTGTGAAGGTGTAACTGGATACAGATTCAATGGAGTTTTTTGCAAAATGAAAACCATTCATACAGAACCAAGGTTTCTATTGATCTCTGTCAAAGTGTAGAAACTCCACTGTTTCTGCGTCTGCTTTAAGAAGACTCCTCCTGTCTCTGTCTCAGGGTGGTTTCCATTCAGGATTGGACTCCATCAGAGGGACACGCCACCATGGGCTGGTCGAGAGGGTTCACAGGGGCCCCAACCGAATCAACTCTCCCCATCGCCGACCCATCGACAAGCACGGACGGCAGATATCCTTCTATATGTAAATGCTGAAAGTAGGAGATCCCACAATGTGTCATGATGAAAGTTGAATCGATTCCAGGTTTATTGTGTGTTTTTCCTTCAATGGCAGTTTGTGTTTATGTGGTTTTAAACAGGGTGGATGTGAGTATTTAATCATAACTATATAACAGACAGTAGCATTAACAGCTGATCAGTCCATAGAAAATATTGTGAGTTCATTCTTTTACACACCAACAACAATGATGTAATCTGTTGTTCTGTTTCTATCTTTGACATGAAACGTGGTTATTTGCCTTCTGGAAAATCTAAAACGTATAGCGCGGAAACAACAGTATTAGCAAATACAGTGGCGCGGGGCTAACTGTTTAGCATGCTAACCTCAGTAGATATCTTGACACTACAATACATAGACGTCTTTGACATAATGACATGTTTTGTTTTTCACTGACCGGGGGTGGCTGCTGTTTTTCAGCCTCAGGGAGGAAAGTATTTATTTAGACTGTGTGTGACGCAGAGACACATGGACATTGACTGCAGCAGATTATCAGCATTCTTTGAAGACTCTTTCAGATTGAGTGTTGCAGCAGCAGATCTTATTCTGTGGGAAAGAGAAGGGTCTAATTGTTTTGATGGTGATAACACACAGTGAGGTGTGTTTTAACTTTAAACGCTTTAATTCAAAACTAATTTCCCCAGAGTGTCCTCAGAGCTGAAACTGAGCACAAACATCATTAATTTTCTGCCACATTTTGTTCAAGTTTCCATGATTTCTCATCACATAATTCTTGCTTTGTAATATTTCATAAAGCAGATTGTGTTGTATAAATTGCTCCCATTTACAATGCACAGCTAATCACCATGAATTTTGTCACCAGTCAGAAATCTTGTGTGCTTATCCGTTTCATAAGTCTATGCAGAAAATAGGTATCTGTCTCGTGAAGAATTATAGAGACGCACAAACCAGTGCTTGAATTTAGACACAGAATGATGAGCAGTTTCCAGTTACATAAAATATGGATGGCCTTGTGTAACTCAGTAAATCGACCTGAAAAATGAAAATCTTCTTTGGAATCGGGTTAACCTCAAACCCTAACTCATTGAGCTGCACTTAAGAATAAGAAGATTGATGCAGCTTGAGAATCCTGAACACTGAACCATCTGATAGTAGCCAACATTAATTTCTCTGTGCTTAACATTTCCATGGTAACAGCAAGCTGCACAAATCAGAGACATCACTACTACACCTGAGGATTATCGGTAGTTTAGAATAATTTAGAATAAAACACAGTTGATATCATATTGAGGCTGATAATTAGACATTTATTCAGAAAATAAAAGATAGAATAGATTAGATTACTGAAACTGACTCAGGATTGGTTGAGAGCGTGTATGGGCAGGGCCTCTATACCAAGGCTCCACTTCCTGGACTCACAACTGCAAAAAACGTCAAAAGCTCACGAGGGTGGCACCCGCACCCAGAACATTTAGTTTCATTTTTGTATCATAGGAACTGAAGAGAAATCATATTTCTATACAATCTATAGGAGTTCTGCATGCCACTAAGAACTGAAGCGAGTTTGGCAACCTTCAAACTACAGACCGTCTTCAACTGTGGAAAGTGGTTTTAAACGAGCAGAGCAGCGTCTTGAAAATGAAAATGGGTTGTTTGTGTCTCTGGCTCATCCAATCACAGTGCCATGAAAGAGGAAATGTGGTTGGTGGCTGATTAACTAAAGAAACGCACAGTGATTTTTGAGATGTTTCCCAGTTTTACTGTCACTGCTTGTGTAGTGTAGAGAAATGCTCGCTCATTCATCGACAGAAAACTGTTTGGGGTTAATCCCACTTTGACTGTAGCTTGTTGATAGATGTGAAACTACTCAGTGAACCAGTTGGACAGGATACTTACCTCTCTTTCTCCGTGTCTGCAGACACCACAGTTCTGCCCTTTCCACTACAATTTGTATTTGTGTAGTTTTGCAAAGGGCCTTATCCTGTGTTTTGTGTGAGAGGTAATGAGTGATGGTATGTCTTCAGTCTCCATAAATCTCTCTCACTACTGATAATAATTTGCCCAAGGCCTGAGCAGATGCTTTGCAGAACATTGTTCGGCCTTATGCGCCACCTAATCTCTGCTATTATGTGTTTTTGTTGATCAGTCAACATATTCAACTCTCCACCCAGAACAGCGATCCAGAAGCAGCCTGTGTCAGACGAGCTCAAGGACTGTCAGTATTCAGCAGTAAACCAAATAATGAGTTCATTGTTTTGTGAAGTAATTGAAAATGGAAGATTTATCGTAGACACTTACTTGGTCACAATAGGGCTTTGATGAGAATGTGGTTACAGAAGTTTCTTCTCTTGTTATATGTTCAACTCCTCATGGCGTTAGTCCTTTGATCTCGAGTTGTAACCCAGTCTGGTTCCTTTGTAGATAACGTCAGTGTTGATACGTATCAGTTTCAGATATATACAACATACTTGTCTTCTATTTCTTTCTTTGTGACGATTTCAAATAACATATAAACATATTTGTATCAAAGTCATGAGTCTGTGTTTGTTCTGATAATTTCCTTAACAAACCCCACATGGAGAGTTCTCCATATGGAGCAGTGTACCTGTCCCCACCTCCGGACAACAACTGGAGAAGGTGAGTCGTGCATCTCTCCAGCTGCTGACTGTCACTGTGTTCTTCCTCTAATGAGATTTTTAACAACAGGAACTGTTTCCTGTTGCCAGCGTGCTTCCTGTTTCAAACCTCTCTCTCTATCTACTGCTATCAAGGCACAAGTGGTTTCCATCAAACACTCAGCAGCACTGAGCCAGTGTGATGTTGGAGCTGTTGCTGTCGTTTCTGCAGAAATGCTTCACATATCAGGATGCTGTGTTAGCCCTGGGAAGCCTGCATCTAACTAAAGGTGTTTGACAGATAGCCTTTTGCTCTAAAGGTCATAGCCAACAGCAGTAGTCCTGCTGTTATGGGATTTAATGTTGTCACAGCATCGTTGCCTTGTGGGGCAGAATCTCCCCCTTAGCTGAGATTCACTTGCTGCTCTAACACGATGCCAGACGAGTCAACCTTGATGTGCGCTGCAGTTTGTTTCCCAGCTCTGGTTGTGCCTTCATAGAGCAGTCTGTGTTTGGGTAGACAGCTTTTCCCCAGTGTTTACAAGGGATGAATTATGGTCCTGTGATAAAACTGCTCAGCCAGGCTCCTCCCCGCTCACTCTCTGGACATTTGTGTTTTGTACGCTGGCTTCTGGCCGGCTGCCAGTCTCCCTGCTTCTTCTTCCGCAGCACAGACTCCAGGCTCAGAGTGGAGCGAACTGTAACAGCTTGTACTGTAGAAGTGAGCGGGGCCCACGCCCTCTCATCATTGTTGACAGCACAAAACAGGTTGGCTGACAAACGTCCTCATGGAGCAACCAGACGTCAGTGTTCTCAGAGTGGGTGTGTTTCTGGAAGCGCCATGTGGCACCATGCGCTGAATGCAGACTTTCACGTTTAATTTGAGTAGCTTGGCTTCCGACTGTGTTCTCAACCAACAGTGAGCATCACATCATATAAACTTACGTTAGAAAAAATGTGGCTGCCATTTTCCTTCTGTCATGAAACCATGTGCAGACGTGGTTAGTCTGCATGAAGTGAACCTCTGAAATGATGAATATCTGTAGCTTGAACCTGTACATGGTCTAATCGAAGCTAAGATGTAAAGTAATGTATGCCTTCTAGTCATGCTGATCTTGTTCATATTTCATTCATTTACTCTTCCATCATAGATTTCAGTATTTCTATATGTGACTGCATCAGCTCTGTCAAGTCTCTGCAGGCCAAGCTTCACCTCCTGCTCCAACCTGCAGCAGATTGTTGTCACAGTGTGTAACAGAGATACACTTCCCCCACTGCAGTGAATGATGTCACTGGCAGAGACAGTAGGGGCAGCTTAAAGCGTCTAATGTCCACACGTGCAAGTTTTAGTTTTGTAGTCTTTTAGATGATTGTTGAATATGTATGCTCACTTGTAAAATATTGATTTAGTTGTTATCTTTTCTAAAGATTCAACTAACATAAAAAAATAACTGCTCCTTCTCTTTCATAATCCTTATTGCTCACTTATAAAAAAATCTTCAGGACGTTTTTCTTGTTGGCCGGATGTCATGACATCATCAGTGTCCAAAAGATAGATGGTCACATAGTCACACAGAGAAGACCAAAGTCACTTAGAGCATTACACTGACAAAGTCCAGTTGGATAATAGAGCACAAACTTTCCTTTAACAACTTCATCATTCTACAATCAATAAAACCCTAATGCAGTTTGGTTTGTATAGTTATTGATTTTTGTTCAGACCAGTGAGTTCAGGCTGAGCTCCTCAGATCACATTCCATTTAAACAGGACTAGAAACATGTGCAGTGTTTGAGTGATAATCAGAATTAAAGTCACTGTTGCTCCAGCTTTTCAAGTTGATTCCTGGTCATTTCATAAATTGTATTATTAATAATGTCATTACATCTGCATCTCTTTGTACTGTAGGTTGGATATGTGGACAAAATGAATGAGCTGTATATCAGTGTTGTGTTTCAGCTGAAGTCTTGCCTGAGTACGGAGGCTTTTAAAAGAGGAGAGTATTTTAAAAACATTCTCCTCTTGTTCAAAATCAGCAACAGTGACTCAGTTTTATATCCATCCATGGAAATGGTCACAGGCTGTTGTGTTGCAGTGAGAAGCAGATTCCCTCCTGTCCGTCTCAGGGGAGAATGGGGCGGTAAGTGTTTACAACGCCAACCACATCTGCAGTGCATTAACGCCAGTCAGCTCTGGAGAAGAGCCACACAGCTTTTTAACTGTTTCATTGCTTTAACGGCCACAGCAGTGATCAGCCACTCATTCTCCAGCCCTGATGATTGGCACAGTGCAAACACATTTTCTCACTCGTGTGTGTTTGTTTTAGGATCATTCTGGTGAAGCCTCTGTCACATTATACCCTAAAAGCATTGGGTCAATATTAAGGGATGGTCAGGCATGACAGAAATGCAGGGGCACTGTTCACACAGCCTCTAACTGCTCCACAGCAGCAGCCCAGCCAACAGATCTTCCCCAGATTTGGTGAAGCTGTTTTTTTTTCTCTTGAGAAAGAAGAAGTGATTTCCCAACTTATGTCCATCTGCAGTGAGTCGGGCCATGATTTTGATATCCACCATCTGTCCTCTCATGGTCGAAAGCTTTCTTGGAAATGATGCTGGTGCCTGGGATGAGATGCACTTGAAGGGGTTTGGTTCCTGGGGGTGAATGATGCATCAGACCTGAGCACCGGCCTGGATGTGTCCCTTTAGAATCATCTGCTTGAGGGTCACAGCTTCAGTCCAGTCCCACGCTCTCCTCCTCCTCTTTCATCCATCATTGGCCTTCTATTCCTGTACCAGCCTCTCTCGGGATGAAATCTCAGACCAGGCTCTCAGGAGATTGCCCTGCAGTTTTTCCTTCCATGGGGAGAGATGTACAATTTTCGCTGCTTCTTTGGGAGATGTTGTTTAATGACCTCTTTTTTATATAGAAAGTAACCGATCAGGATTTTTGGTTCCGATCTCAGATCGTTTGAAGTAGTATCAGCCTGATCACAGAGTCTATGTCCCTGTTAATGCCTGATTAACATGCGTCTGGAGTGATCTGAGTGACCAGTAACCATAACCCTATATGCAAATAAACTCTACAGGCCTGAATCCTACTGTCTTTGTCAGTAAATGTCCATTATTACTGACAAGTTGTTCCCGTGTTTTCAGTTCAGCGCCACATTGAACTCCTGTATCAGCCTCTGTCACATGTTCCACTGTCTGCAGCTGCAGGAGTGACGCTGTGTTGAACTGAACTATATGAGCTGGACTCACTTTTTCTGATGTTTTCACTTCACAGATAGATGATGAAGAAAGTCATTAAGACCAGTGAAAGCAGAAATGTTAGCTCTGCTCAGTGTCTGTCCTGCCGGGCTGTGACAGGCTCTAACCCGAGTCAGGGGTCACACACAACAGAACACAGTAGAGGAGGTGCTCAGACAGACCGCTCGTGATAGAATCCCCCACTCTATATGCAAATTACCACGTACATCAGCCAGTTTGCAAAAATGAAATGTGTTTTGAAAAGAGGAAATACGTTGTGTTTTAACCGACCACAACACTGCTGAACCAACACACTGGTACAAACGCACACAAAAAAATTTACATGAGGAAAGAAATAATTTCATGCATAACGTTTGCTGAATTTACAAGAAGGCTCAAATGATGAAGAAGTAGTCATAGACAGCGTTTCACTAAGTTTGTAAAGTTTCTCGTGACTCAGCAACTCTCAGAAGTGCACGATTTAAAAGGGAGTCTGGTGTTTAAAATCTGACATCTGAAAATCAGTAGTGGACAAAGCTCTTAGTTTAACTTCTTTGTTTTTTCACTGCACACTCAAACAGTTCATGAAAGAAGCTTCCTGTTGTATGACTGAAGGCATGAAGCTTAATTATCAGCAAATACTAGTCACGATTATATTGTTTGGGGCTTTCCAAACATATCTGGAAAAGTTTAATTTGCCAAGTTTATTACAAGGTAGGGTTTCATTTTGACCACTAGGGTTAAATTACAAAACCTGGTCAAGTGGGTGACCAACGGTACAGAGTTTCCTTACATTCAATTAAGCTGCACCACCTTTCTCACAGTCGTAGAGAAAAGTTCCTCAAATAGGTCTAATGAGTTCTTCCTGGACATCTCATCCTTCCACCACGTTAAGGACAAAGAGGAATCCCAAACCTCACCTCGTCGTTCTTAAAGCACCTGAACCACATTACAAGTGAAGAAAATACACAGAGGGACAATATTTTAATTAAACTCCAGCCAGTGCCCATCGTGACTGCACATAGTGACAGACAGATTTTTAAATCCATGACGACAGTAGCTGGTTGTCAGTGTGTTGAACAGGGGCTGGGTCAGTTACCGTCCTATCTGCCTCATGCAAGGAAGCCTGTTCATAAATAGATAAAAAGTTCAGTTGAGCCTTTGAACCTTTTGTAATTTGAGAAGACTAGTGTAAGAAAACCAGTGCTTGTATCTCCAAGAAGAGTCAAAACCCTGTCCTGCAGAACGCTCCAGAAAAATCCACTTGGTCACCGTCAGGCTTCCACAATGACTCTTCACATCCACTTGTTGTTTCTCTCTCTGACCACTGAAGTCCTCAGGGAGCTGGTTGGGTTGCAGCGGTTTTCTCTTCCCATTAGAAACGAGAGAACTGTTTGTGACTGGTCCTCAGGTTCCTGGTCTGCATTCATTCTTCCTGTTATCACTCCTGTTTTCACTCTGCTATTAACGTATATTCTTTTCCTCAAATTGAAAACAGTATTGTGCTGTATCTATTTCTACTGTAACAATTTCTCTTTTCCTCACATGTGTCAACACCAATACATCATGTTTTATTACTGATTTTTCCTCCTTCTTAAACTTTAGGGCAGGAGCCAGGGCTCGCACCTTTCACCCAGTGATTTATCTGTCTTGCTTTTCCTCTGTCTGTCTTTGAAGGGAACAGCAGCCATGGACTGAGGAAAAACGGCCTGGGTTTAGATTATTATCACAACTCAACAGGTGACCCTTGACCTCTCTCTCTTTCCCTCAGTCGATCTTTACTGCCTTATCCCTCGCCCTCAGAAGCCAACAGTTCTCTTCTTTCTCTGTGAGCTCACAACGTCCTGGTTTCTATCCTTCTGTAAATCTCTGCCTGATTTGTAACATCTCAGTAATCGTCTCTTTCCTCCTCTGAAGCACTGACATAGAGGGGCACTGAGACCGATATGGTAGATTTCCTAATCTCTTTTTCTCTTTGTAGTTTTCCACTCATCTTTCTGGTTTGTTATTTCTGAATTATTAATCAATAGTTCCTCTCTAACTAACCCAGCTTCAGGACTCATGGCTCCTTCGCAGTCTAACATCAAGGCTCCTTCTCTTTTTGTTGCTTTCAACCTTTTTACATTCTTCTTCACGTGTTGTGTTATAATTTTCACATAAACACTAGGGCTGTAACGATTCACAAACCAAAACTGAAACTACGGTCCATGGTTTCGGTTCACGATACACGAAGACGGAACCGCAACACGTCTTCCTGCCTAACTCCCCACGCTGCTGCGGGTGCAGCCTGTTGTGTGTATGTGTCCGATCAAATTTCAATCCAACCACAGCCCTGCGTAATCTGAACCAACACAGAAGTGACCAGTATCTTCAGAGAGTGTGGAGGTCGGAGAGGATTGTCTGTTTTACTCTTACTAAAGTGCGTTGTAAGGTCTGCGTGTTGTCGGCGCTCGGGATCAGACGCAGAGTCTCTGAAGTCAGAGTCAGGAGTATATCAGGTGCCGGAGTCAGGTGGACTGTTAATTCCTTACAGAGTTTCCCTAGAGCTGCCGGCCTGTTTATGGCCGACTGACTGACGGACTTGACCATCGACGGTACCGTGATGACCTGAAGTTATTGAAGCGACACCGACACTTCTCTTTCACTTTACTTTCCTGAGTTGTTGGTTTATGAAGATCCGCAGTAAAACCCACAACAGCTTATTTTTGTTATTTGAACTGGATTGAACTGAACTGTGTTGGACTAGTAAGGGAGACTGAAACAGATTTTATATATATACACGGATTGAGCTCTGGACATTGAGACTGGGACACACACACACACACACACACACACACACACACACACACACACACACACTTGTTCACGTCTTCTTATGTGAAGTCAAGTCCCACATATTCGTTAGTGTTCTTCTCTTTACTGTTCCGAATGTTGGTGCTGCTTTTTCTGAAATTCACCCATGCTTCTTAAGCACCCACTACACCCCCCCTCTAAAATAAAACAAAGTCCGAACCGTGGATTCTGCGTATCGTTACAGCCCTAATAGTCACTGCTATAGGCCCAGTACAAAGATGATTACAGGACCAAATGTTTCAAACACTGACTGTAAGTGGTAAGTTTCTTATATACAGGTATGATTTCTGAGTCTGTCTTACTGAGCCTCATCGTAACACAGCTCTGTGGCTAGTCCATCACATTACATTCAAACTTATTACAGCCAACTGTCAGTCAGAAATATAAATGTGTGAATCTTTTCAGATGGTACATGTGTCTAGTTTTCACAGCTCTACAGAAACAGCCATACTGCATTTGATTTTTGCCTGTTAATATATTAATATAATACATTCGGTGCTTGACAGATTCATTTACTCAGCCTAGATTTAAATGCAAAGCTCGGTGAAACACGTCGTAACTCACTTAGAGACGGCAAAGAAAGAATTTTCCCAAATCTCATCTGATATGTTGACCTTTATTTCATCTAAAACTTAGCAAATTAGGTCCATTGCATACATGGAGTGCTCCAACATTAGATGGTTTCTTTAGATATTGTTTTGCTTGGAAGTGTTGAATTTAAAATACAACAAAAATAGCTTGTAAACTATTTAGATCTTTTAGTTTCATCTTTATATATATTTATATATGTTTATCAACTTCATATTCACACAGAATGATTACATCAGTTTCTTTTTACAGCAGCTGAAAAATATACTGATCTGATGGAATTATTAGAGTGATCTCATTCTTAGATCTGGAGCTTTGAGGGAAAGTAGTGATGACGCATGAATGAAGGCACTGAGGCGTAACAGAGCACTAGACAAGCTCTCATCCGCACTGATCCAGGACTCAGGGGTTTGTGTGGGTTTACGATGAAAGTGAATGTACAGCTCGGATGGACTCTGCAAGAAGATATTGATTTCAAAGCTAAGAATATTTTGTTGCTGTGAATTTAAACTGAACAGTGAAATAGATTTGGTGAACTGTAATCTCATCTGTGAAGCACAATGTGTTCATCACAGACCAACAGTCGGTCCTGTGAGGGTGTTTGTGTGTGAAGTCAGTGTGAGCCTGCAGCTCCTGTGGAGGCGGAGCAGGAAGCACAATGATGGTCCTGACCAATCATCTGCCTCTGTCCAAGGTGCTGGAACACTGTGCATCATTCTCCTCTTCCTCCTACACAGAACCAATTCAGACTCGGCTCTCCACACGAGCGCCATGAACCCGAACCCTCAGGACCCCTTTGGCATTCACCAGCAGATGGGTCGAGGTCCCCACCAGCGAAATGGTGAGAGTTACACAGAAAACACATCTTCAAATAAACCAGATGTTTTACTTGTGTGTCTGTTTGGTTGCTAAAGATTTAGTCATCCATCCAAGAGACTCTGGTGTTAAAGGTAAGTCAAGAGAACTCCTCTCCTGGTGAAGAGAACTCCTCTCCCGGTGAAGAGAACTCCTCTTCAGGTGAAGAGAACTCCTCTCCTGGTGAAGAGAACTCCTCTCCTGGTGAAGAGAGCTCCTCTCCTAGTGAAGAGAACTCCTCTTCAGGTGAAGAGAACTCCTCTCCTGGTGAAGAGAACTCCTCTCCTGGTGAAGAGAACTCCTCTCCTGGTGAAGAGAGCTCCTCTCCTGGTGAAGAGAGCTCCTCTCCTAGTGAAGAGAACTCCTCTCCTGGTGAAGAGAGCTCCTCTCCTGGTGAAGAGAGCTCCTCTCCCGGTGAAGAGAACTCCTCTTCAGGTGAAGAGAGCGCCTCTCCTGGTGAAGAGAGCTCCTCTCCTAGTGAAGAGAACTCCTCTCCTGGTGAAGAGAGCTCCTCTCCCGGTGAAGAGAACTCCTCTTCAGGTGAAGAGAGCTCCTCTCCCGGTGAAGAGAACTCCTCTCCCGGTGAAGAGAACTCCTCTTCAGGTGAAGAGAACTCCTCTCCCGGTGAAGAGAACTCCTCTCCCTGTGAAGAGAACTCCTCTTCAGGTGAAGAGAGCTCCTCTCCCGGTGAAGAGAACTCCTCTCCCGGTGAAGAGAGCTCCTCTCCTGGTGAAGAGAGCTCCTCTCCTGGTGAAGAGAGCTCCTCTCCCGGTGAAGAGAGCTCCTCTCCTAGTGAAGAGAACTCCTCTTCAGGTGAAGAGAACTCCTCTCCTGGTGAAGAGAACTCCTCTCCTGGTGAAGAGAGCTCCTCTCCTAGTGAAGAGAACTCCTCTCCTGGTGAAGAGAACTCCTCTCCTGGTGAAGAGAACTCCTCTCCTGGTGAAGAGAGCTCCTCTCCTAGTGAAGAGAACTCCTCTCCTGGTGAAGAGAGCTCCTCTCCCGGTGAAGAGAACTCCTCTCCTAGTGAAGAGAACTCCTCTTCAGGTGAAGAGAACTCCTCTCCTGGTGAAGAGAACTCCTCTCCTGGTGAAGAGAACTCCTCTCCTGGTGAAGAGAGCTCCTCTCCTGGTGAAGAGAACTCCTCTCCTGGTGAAGAGAGCTCCTCTCCTGGTGAAGAGAGCTCCTCTCCTGGTGAAGAGAGCTCCTCTCCTAGTGAAGAGAGCTCCTCTCCTGGTGAAGAGAGCTCCTCTCCCGGTGAAGAGAGCTCCTCTCCCGGTGAAGAGAACTCCTCTTCAGGTGAAGAGAGCGCCTCTCCTGGTGAAGAGAGCTCCTCTCCTAGTGAAGAGAGCTCCTCTCCTGGTGAAGAGAGCTCCTCTCCCCGTGAAGAGAGCTCCTCTTCAGGTGAAGAGAGCTCCTCTCCCGGTGAAGAGAACTCCTCTCCCGGTGAAGAGAACTCCTCTTCAGGTGAAGAGAACTCCTCTCCCGGTGAAGAGAACTCCTCTTCAGGTGAAGAGAACTCCTCTCCCGGTGAAGAGAACTCCTCTCCCGGTGAAGAGAACTCCTCTCCTGGTCCTCTCCCTTTCCTCTCCCGGTGAAGAGAACTCCTCTCCCGGTGAAGAGAACTCCTCTCCCTGTGAAGAGAACTCCTCTTCAGGTGAAGAGAACTCTTCTCCCAGTGAAGAGAACTCCTCTCCCGGTGAAGAGAACTCCTCTCCCGGTGAAGAGAACTCCTCTCCTAGTGAAGAGAGCTCCTCTCCCGGTGAAGAGAACTCCTCTCCCGGTGAAGAGAACTCTTCTCCCAGTGAAGAGAACTCCTCTCCTAGTGAAGAGAACTCCTCTCCCGGTGAAGAGAACTCCTCTCCCGGTGAAGAGAACTCCTCTCCCTGTGAAGAGAGCTCCTCTCCTGGTGAAGAGAACTCTTCTCCTAGTGAAGAGAACTCCTCTCCTAGTGAAGAGAACTCCTCTTCAGGTGAAGAGAGCTCCTCTCCCGGTGAAGAGAACTCCTCTCCTAGTGAAGAGAACTCCTCTTCAGGTGAAGAGAGCTCCTCTCCCGGTGAAGAGAGCTCCTCTCCCGGTGAAGAGAACTCCTCTCCAACACTCATCCGGTGCAGCAGCACATGTTTCAAAGCAGAGCCCCCCTGCCGGCTGCTCTGGGTCGTCATGCTAGTTTATGGTGTTTGTGTTTCTGTTCCACTGGTCATTTATTAACAGGGAGCACAGTCCATCCAGCTGCTGCCTCTCAGATCCACTGAGACACTCAGAGCATTGTTACACAATTCACTATCAGGCCAACAGTTTTGTTTATGTCATTAATCCAAAGGATAAAAAAGTCCTCCCTCTCCTGTCTCTCTCCTTCTCTCGCCCTGTTTGTGGAGCTGTTGTCCATCTGAGCGTCCGGCGTGTTTTTGACAGTGTTTGTTACTTTGGTTTGAGCTCAGCTGATGAAGTGGATGAGTGAAGAGAGAAGTGCTCCTCCACTGGATTACTACTCAGTGTGTTTAGCCAACAAGCTTAAACAGGATATTGCTTTAATATCTGGGCCAAGTGTAAGTTTCATATGCAAACACAATCAACTGAGTACAGCAAAGTCTGTTGTGCATTAAATGTCTAACCTTAAACCCAGTTGGAAATGTGAAAGTGTGTGTTGCTCACAAAACAGCTGATTTGAGATATTTCATGTTCATTGTTGATTTTCTGTTTTTTAAACTTGTGTTGTCATTTGTGGGGCAGCAACTAAAAATCATTTTAATTATTATTAATCAATAATACGTTTTATAGAAAAACCATCTCAGGTTCCTCGAGTCCATGGAGCTGTTTATCAAATGCAAAACCTAAAGTTATTCAAATAACTTTTGCTGACCAAGAGATCCAGAAAATATTGACTTTTGTGAACCAGATTATTCTCACGTTTCTGCTTCAAACATCACTTACAATGATCAATCTGTTCTGATTCATTTTCTCTCTGTTGACTAATTGGTTAATCAGTTTTTAATTCAGCCTTACTCTGAGTGCAGAGGCTCCTTCATTGCAAAGCTTCCAGACCTATAATCAAACTCAGCTGATCACAGTGAACTGTTGGTGAGAGGCCGTCCTCGTATAAAGATGAACTCAGCTCCCTCTGCACTACCACAGTGTATATACAGTAGAGTCGTCTTGCATAACCTGCTGTATATAGTCCAGCAGTATATATACACATGTCTGTGTAGGCTCTTTATCCTTTCCTCTACAAGAGGCTACAACACCAAACTGCTTCATGTGGGGAACCAGCAGCGCTTCCTCATCACAGCAGCACAGAGCTGTGAAGCCTGAGGTCTCTTTGACAAGGATTTCAACATTTTTTAAGTTGTGTTAAGCCAGCGAGCTCATTAAAGAGGCATCGAACCAGGAATTACAGCTATGACTCAAACTGCTGGAATGATCTAACCGGTCCTCTGATTTCACTCACTGAGGCTTTTTTTCTTATTCCTGAACTCACTCTGAGAGCATTGCCAGTGTAAGTGATCCAGCCAGAAACACCAGGCAGCCCCTCTCCATCCCAGACGTCCTGTTTCTGTCCCGGTTGCGAGCACCAGCAACTAGACATGTCTAAAATATTGCCTCATTGTGTTTCTTGAGAAGCTGCCTCTCAAAAGAGAAGGACTGGACGGGCAGTGATTCATGGGCAAATGCAAGAGTAGCCGAGTTTGAGTTTGAGCGATGAGGAGACTTGAAGAGAAACAAAAAATGTTACCAATAAGCAACAGAGTTCACAGGAAGCTTGTTGTTTAACTCAAGAATTAGACAGAAGTTAAAAGAAGGAGAGGACAAAGGCTCGTGTATCTGGCATGAAGTCGACAGTGAAGAGGAAGACAACGAGGCTCTTTGTAGCACGAGAAAAACAATGGTCGTCTTTTTAGTCCTCATCAGTCTGTGACCCCCCCCCCACACTCTCCATCTCTGGGACTAATAACACGATGCCAGATGCCCAGCTGTTTATGAAACTGCACAGTAATTATAGAGTGTATTCAAACTGTTCCTGTCAGAGGGACTGATTATTGTTCCAGACAGCTGGTGAATATTGAATATCCTCTAATGTATCTCTGCTTTTGTTTTTATCTCTTTATGTCTTCATCTATCCTTCCACTCCCTCTCTCCTCCTCTGTCTGTTTGCTTCTGTGGAGGCTGGTGTTCAGCTAGTGTAAATGAGGCCGAGGTGGACGGCTCTGGAGATGGTAAGTTTTGTTTTTCTTTAGTAATAGAGCTATGGTTCTGTAAAACATATATTTATTTAAAGTCTATCTTATTCTCTGCAGTCTTCTCCTTCCCCGCCCTGCATAACGAGGACAATCTCCTTGGCGTCAGTAAGCCCCTTCCCAAGCAGCTGTGGGAGGCCAAGAAGGTGAGACGCTGCTCATTTGTACTTCTTCCTTCTTACCCCCTGTGATGCTTCAAACATACAGTAACTCCATATGGAAGCAGCACGTTTAAACTTTAAAGCCCCAAAATAACGACTGTAAACATTAAGCTGTTTATCGTGACCCCCTAAACTCCTGCTGTGCCTCAGTGGAGACATGTCAGACAACATGTCCCGCCAGTCTGTCCTGTGTGGTGGCACAAATGTGTTGGATGAGTCCCAGATGGATTTCAAGGATCAGGAATGTCAACAATCATGATGGAAGAAGTCATAGACATGAGTCAAACTCAATGAGAAAAGGAATAAATAAAAAGAAAAGAAAGATTCTTCTGTCTTCCTCGTCCAATGATGAGGACAATCCACCTTCTCATGCATGGAAATGAACCATACTTTGCACACAGGTCCAGTCCTCTGCCAACAGTCCTCAACAGGACTGATCAATGATGGATTGATTGACACCAAACTTGTTGCACTGCATCTTCAGACCGTCCACAAACAATCCTGCCACATTTTTGATTTATCAAAAGTTGAGCCCACAGTGCATCAAAATATTTTACTGTAAACAGATACTGGAAATTCTTTCAAAATAAGTTCCAATGTTCACGGAAATATTTTCATGTCTTGGTAGATGCGATGTGGCAAATTTCTGAATTTTGTTTCAAAAACAGAATTTTAGAAAATGGTTTGAAATGTATTATCATTTCACCTATTGCAGTCAGTGGATCTGTTTCTCACTCATAGAGCACAAATTCCCAGAGGAACCACTCGACCTGAATGAGGAAATAGTTGAGGTTGTGTTTTTCTTGTGTTTCAGTATCTGTGTTAATGTTGATAACAGGTAAGAACGTATCGATGGGATTCACAGGCCCAGTGTCAGATACTGAGCTCATGGATCTGGTATCAGCCACGATTGGACCAATCCACTGTGACTGAGCAAAGAACACAACAGAATGATACAAGCTTTTGTTATTTTTGTTATTTCTATCTTTCATAAGTGAAATGTTTCTGTTTCAGGTCCAGTCTCTGACATCAAGACCCAAATCCTGTGAAGTGCCTGGAATCAAGTAAGATAAAGTTACACAACATGTTAACACCACTACAGCTGATATCAGATTCTGACACTCACAACAGGACATGGGTATTTTCCACAGGCAGCAACGCTTCCACAAACAATGAATGAGATGCCACAAATTCCCACCTTGTCAAACAGGATGTGTGTGTTGCTCTTTACACCTTGAATCCTTTGTATAGTAAGAGGAACACAGTTGTTATTACAATCAGATTCCTTTGTGAAGACTATTGTCTTCCCACTGCGAACAACCTCTGATGTCATGATTTAGAGACAAACACTAGACTAGAGTCTAGTGTTTGTCTGATTTGAACTGTA
The DNA here is from genome assembly GCF_024713975.1 of Paralichthys olivaceus. Classification (NCBI taxonomy): domain Eukaryota; kingdom Metazoa; phylum Chordata; class Actinopteri; order Pleuronectiformes; family Paralichthyidae; genus Paralichthys; species Paralichthys olivaceus. Next base: position 31,708,136 of record NC_091093.1, read on the forward strand.
ACTAGTGAGTTATAGTTCAAATCATTATTATCACACAGAAAACAAGACAGATGTTTGAGGAAAGATTTAAGATTCATAGCAACAAGCCGACTCCTCTTGAAATAAAGAATTGAGCAGCGATCAATGAGACACAGAAAACTGTTTCCTTCCCTGAGTGCAACATATCAGGAGAAATGGAAATTGGAGAAATAATTGAGGAAATGAAGAGTGGATGGATAAAAAATGCGGAGGCTGTAAAGAGCAGCTAAAAAATTTATTTTTAGTTGCTGCCCCACAAATGACAACACAAGTTTAAAAAACAGAAAATCAACAATGAACATGAAATATCTCAAATCAGCTGTTTTGTGAGCAACACACGTTCACATTTCCAACTGGGTTTAAGGTTAGACATTTAGTCCCCCCCTCCCCCCTCCATGTAAATATACAGTATTTAAATATAAAGATCAGTTCTATGGTCAAGAAAACTACAGTTCATACAAGATGAAACACACCAGTGAAAACACCACGAGGATTCTTTTTATTCAATTTCTGCCAAAAACCCCTTTCACCTGAATCTCACACACTGGAGCTTTAAGTAACATTCCCTTTAAATGTGGATTGTGAGCATCGTGTTCTGCCTGATGAAACAAACCAGGTTTCTTCCTGTCTTCCTTCTTTACAGTATATTTCCGTCTCCGGAGCAGAACCCGGGTCTTTCCCACTACCAGGGCTCGTTAAACACCGGTGGCTCGCTGCCCGACCTCAGCAACCTGCACTTCCCCTCACCTCTGTCCACGCCGCTGGACCCTGAGGACAATGGAGGGTATCCCAACCTCAGCGGAGGCAGCAGCACCGGAAACCTGCCCGCAGCCATGATGCATTTAGGCATCGGGAACTCACAGGGTGGGTGGAGTTCCTTTCTACTTATAGAAACACACACGTGGTTGTGGATAAATCTCAGGCTAACATGTTTAACTTTCTAAGAAATTTAAATTTAAATGCATGAACCACATTTAGTTTCCATGTTTGTCTGTTTTTTGTAAAATATATTTATATTTTATTATATTAAAAGTCACATTAAGAAAACAAAAGTGGCCAAAATTGTAGAACATATATTCCAATGACCTCAGTGTGTCATTATATTATTTCAAAATAATTCATATGAAATTGTTTGTATCAATGATTTAGCGTTTAACTCTTTTTAAATGAATAGGATTTATAAGATGTTTCCCTCTTGTTGGATTCGTTGTATTTTGCCTCTTCACTGTGAATCTGTGAAATCCGTGCATGTCAATGGAAGTGAGTCGTCGTCTTTCGGTTCTGATAAAGTTTGGAACCGATGCTCCAGTGTGTTGAGCAGGTTCCAGGTTTGTTCCTCTACCAGAGTGAATGATCTGTGGAGTTCAGCGTCCTCCTCATGTGTGGTTGGCTCTCATGTTGAACACAGTTTAGCTTGGTCAAGCACCAAAGTGACAGAGGAACTTTGACCCTGTTTTGACTGATTACAAGCAGCTCTTTTCTTCTCCCTCAGTTTTCCTCTGTCCTCTCATGTTCCTTCACTTCACTCTACATCTTTCTCTCCCTCATCGCACAATAAAGTCTAGTGTTTTAGGTTTAATGCTGGAGAGGAAGCTGGAAAATCCAGTACATTCTTCACCCTAACTTCCACATGTTCTCTCTGGTTTCTAAGAGGCTGCATCTGTTTTTTTATCAGTGTCCTTTCAATCTACTGAAATCTGATTATCCCGCCCTCATCTTTTTGTCTTTATCGTCCCTGCAGGACTCTCCTCCTCTCTGAGCAATCCCTCAATTCAAGCATCCCTCAACAACTGCCAGCTTCAGTCATCGCTCAGTAATCCCTCCATCAACTCATCTCTGCGTCTTTCCGGCAACTCCCCCCGGCGACGGCCCGCTCCCATCAGCCCCCTCACTTTGTCTCCTGGCACCGAGCAGCGCCGGGGTCTGACCAAGCAGCTGTCTCCTACCATGTCCCCTTCACTGTCCCCCATCACACAGGTAAATCAGTAGTTTATTGTCCACTGCAATGATCTTTATAAAAACTACATGTACAGTTAATCTAGGAACGTTGATAATTAATGGATTCATACTGTGGGTTAATCTGTTAAATAAACCCATACATAGTTAAAACAGATGTCTAGACTGACCCACAGCATGTGGACATGTTCTTATTTCATGTCTGTGGGTCTGATCAGGTCTGGTATGTTAATGATGGCTGATTATTGGGATCTGAACATGTCCGCACTTTTCTCTCATGGACATGGAGCATTTCCGTCGCTGCTGCTGGGACGTGCACAGATTACAAGGAAGTGAATGCTGTAAATAAACCCTCGCATCTTTAATGAAACTCATGGTCAGACTCGTGACTGCTGCTGGTTCTCTCTGTCCCATCTAGGGAGTTGCTTTGGATACCAGCAACATGCCGAGGGAGCCGCCCCCCCCCTACCCGCTCTACCAACCGCAGCAGCACGCAGGCGACCAGGGCCGACAACGACAACAGCCGCCGCTACAACATCAGCAGCAGCCGGTTTCTCCTCTTCAGGGCATCCCGCTGGACTTCAACACAGGCCATGTACGTGCTGTAAAGACACATACATGACCACAAACACACACAAGTAACACACCAGTGTTTGTAGTGTCTTGTGGATGTAAATCAGAATTCAGTAATAAAAGAAATCATATTTTTACTCCGTTAGCTTCATCAACATCATTGTTATCAATGTTCAGTCAACTTAGATAAATGTTTTTGTGTATGTCGAGATTTTCTTTCAATCTATTGGATTTCTATCTTTTCTTTTGAAATGATCCCAGAGACAAAAATGAAAGTTTTGTCCAGAACTTGAAAATATTCAGTTTACACTTTGGAACCAAAAATAAATGATTGAAATGACTTCTGCAGAATCATTTTCTGTTGATGTACAAATCAGCAAATCATTTCACAACTAGAATTATTGTTATAATGTGATTATAATGACTTCACTTCACTAATTCTCTCAATAGTTAATAAAATGTGTTACTGAGTGAAAGTTGTGTCTCTGATGTTGTGATGTCTTTGTTTTCACCGACAGCACAACAACATGTCAACACTCTTCAACGACCCCTTCATGGAGCCGCAGTTCAATCGTCAGAACAAGACCTTCCCCTATCAGGTACACACACACACACACACACACACACACACACACACACACACACACACACACACACACACAGGAGGCCGTACAGTGTAAGAACTTTGTCATATCAGCTTATGTGAAGACCAACAAATACCTCAATATGATTTGTAGTCTTTGTATTTTATACTGAGAAAACTCCTTGAATACCTCAACAGTCCTCTTAAAGTATTCGAAGTATAATGAACCCTCACAAATCCACATCTGGATTTTATTTAGATCACACTCATAGATATCAGTCCTCCTGATTTTTATTTGTTAAGAATCATCAATTATTTTTTTTGTGAGAAATGGAGATTGAAACGTCTTCTCATCCTTCCATATAGTGACAATCTTTTCTGTAGTTGCTGACAAACACACAGAGGTGAAGATATATGTAAGATACATATTTGTAATGATTCAAATCATCACAAGTGATTTCATGGTTTTCTGCCCACGTCATGAGAACAGTGTTTCTGAACGTGACCACACATTTGTGTGTTTGTCACCGTCTGTCATCTAGTTGGACCAGTTCGGTCTGTTGGAAAACACCATGAGCTCCACAGCAGGAGGTTCATGCTTCGACCCTACCTCCTCTTCCTCCTCGCTCTACTACTCCCAGGCCGCCCTCTCAGGACTGGGCGGCAGCCACGGCAGCCTGCACGACCCCATGCACATGAGGTCCAACATGCTGTACTCCAACTGCAGCGGAGGGTTACCCAACATCATCCTCACCGGTGAGTCCCCGTGACTGCTCAGGTGTAATGTCAAGAATTAACTCAGGTGGGGATGGATTTAAGATGCGTCCTGATCAAGAGGAAAGTTTATATTCTACTTTATTAAGGAAAACACCCAAACATGAGAGGTAAAGATAAGTGGAAGGTGTCAGTGACACGTAGGTGACACGTCAGTGACACGTAGGTGACACGTCAGTGACACACCAGGGACACGTTGTTCAGTAAATATGAGAGAATTATTGTGTTAGTGATGCTTAATGAGGATGAAGTCATGATGTCACTGGAGGAAGATGAAGATGCTGCCTCAGGGTTCAGTCAGAGTCTGATGTCATTGTGATGTCAGAGTGTGATGTCAGAGCTGAAAGTTCAACACTTGTAAAGAGTGTTTCCTGGTGAGTGAGGCTGTTATCAGAGGAAACCATCAACATCTCTCTCTCTCTCTCTCTCTCTCAGATGATTCCAACCCCACTCTGTCGAAGGACATCAGCAGCGCTCTCTCTATGTTGCCTGATTGTTTTGACTCGGAGGGAGGCTTCCCATTGGAGGACGAGCTGCGCATCGAGCCGCTCAGCCTGGACGGTCTGAGCATGCTCAGTGATCCTGACATGGTGCTACCAGACCCATCTGTGGAGGACAGCTTTCGCAGTGACAGACTCTGAGTGAATCATAGTTTACACACACACACACACACGGATGTTACAGATCTGAATATGCATGATTAGACTCGGCCACATCCATCCACTGCCACTAAGATTCTTTAAATGTGAAAGACATGAACGCTCTGAACATGACAGCGTTCACACCTGCTTCATGTAAAGTTCCCCCGCTCGCTGCGTCTCCTACTCCAATCAAATCGACTCTGACGAGCAGTGAAGAGCTGTAAGTTCGTCTGTTTCCTTTTCTCTCATCACCAGCTCACAGCCCCCCTGAAGCCATGGCAACCTCATCGCCATGGCTACGCGGCATAGCAACCCCATCGCCGTGCTGAAGAGCAGCAGAAATGCCAAAACATGATTAAGTTCTCTTACTGCGCTATCAGCAATGATGAGGAAACATCTGGCAGCTTAAGTTCTTCTTCAGGTGAAATCTAATCCAGATGTGCCACAGCTGCTTCAAACAATCATGGTAGAAATGAAGACTAAATGTTTTTCTTTGGTATCAGATTATTTTTCAAATGTATGCCACAGATTTATAAATATATATGAATACTTCTATACATACAAATATATATATATATATATAAATATATAAATACAAAACATTTCAGTCTAATCAGAATGTTTTCAAACTAAAAGAAGGGCAAAAAAAGAAGAGATTTGAATAAGTAAATAAAGATTATTTAGAATTTCTAATTAGGAGATACAATTCTACGATTTATTAAATAGATTCTATATTTTTGTCTGTCACAGACTCTTTCAGATCCACTTTAAGAAAATAACTTTTTCTTTTGTTTATAAAAATTCTTATATGTACATTCATATGTTTTATTTGACATTTTGTACTGACTTGTAATGATGCTTTTAAACCTTGTGAATAAGGGCCTGGCTGTGCTTCTCTTGTTGTTTCCTCGTGTGACTCGTTCAGAGAGCAGACTGCCTCCGTGTGGACATCGGACAACACGTAACATTGCACTTAACATCTTTTGCACTAATTGGTTCATGTCGTGTTGACTAATATTTTATACACCAGGTAAAAGTGTTTTTTACCTGAAAACCCAAAGAAGTCGACTGAAGCTGTGAAAAGAAAAAATTTATTGTGACTAGATGTTTTAGTCAGACTCTTTTTAGAGAATCACCAGCAGCAGGTGTTCAATTCTGAGTTGATGTGAAAACTTGATGTTATTATCGTCGTTCAGTAGAAACATATTTTTGTGACGAGCTCAGTTTCAGGTGATTATGTATCACCTGGGCCATTTGGGGCATTGAGTGCCCCCTAGTGTCTGCTTTGATAAAGGCGGAGCTATTTAAATCTTGCTGATGTAAAGGATGTGGAGCGACGTGTCACTTTGACTCTTTAAACTATGCAACTTATTTTCTAGTAAGAAGTGAAACCTGTTGAACAGGTTGGACATTATGCAGTGACGTGACTTTCAGGATCAAATTTATTATCAATCACAATATTACATGTGTCCAGTGTCCACAGGAGCGTCTGATGGAGCTGATCTTCAACCAGGAGGTGAATGATTTAAAGGAACATTACGGAGAGTTACTGCAGCATGGCACTGTCTGTCTATGTGGTTTTTTGTCAGAAGGTGGCGCTGTGTGACTGTGTGAACGGCTTCTCTCTCTCTGTGTGGTGAAACAGTCGGAGTAACCCTGAGGCCATTTTCTTTTTGTATATTTTGTCTTCAGTTTGAGCTGTTGAAACACTTTAATCTGTTGTGACGGTTTAATGTGTCGTTAATCTATATTTTCTGTTTCCTGCAGTCTAACGCCCTCTGCTGCCTTATTTTGTTCAATCTCCACTTTTCATATTCCAGCAGTAACGACTATAATCGCTTTAGCTTTATCTCGGTACTAACTTACTGCTCACGGCTGTTTCCTGTCTGTTTTAGTTGCATATTAAAATGTACAGTTCTGTTATTTAAAGAATGTTTTGTCCACTTGTGTTACTACTTTATTTTCTTTTATAATGCTAGTTTTTCTCTTCAAATCAAACATGTTTCTCAGTTTCTATCGTATGTTTTTGTGATTTTCTTTCTGATGGAATAGAATAAAACTCCTTACTGAAGGTTGTGTTGTCAGAGAATGCAGTGATACTTTGTGCCAGCAGATGGAAGCAGTGTAGTTTATTTTGTATTTTTCCAGCTGTTTTGTTTTGAGAGATTTAAATCACATCTTCTCCAATGAGCTGTTTATCTTCCATCTTATCTGCTTAAAGCCTCTTTACTTTTAAAATGTGGTTTCATGGTAAAAGTCGTTTATCAGGAAAGTATCTTTATTTTATTTAGGAAAATCTCTTCGGCTTCTCTTCACATTTTCTTAATTAATGACTTTGTTCTTGTTCTTTGTTATTGTACTATCATTTTCATCAATAGCAATAAAACAAAAGATCATTATACATCAATACAATAAATGAGAAGTAACTTCTGAGTTTAAAACCTCAACCTTCACTCAGGAGCAATAATGAAAATAAACTTTATTAATATATCTTTTTCTTAAAGTTACAGAGGAAAGAAAAACACAAATTAAAAGAACAACAATTTAAACAAGAGAAAGCCGATCAGTTAAAAAAAAGTTACACAATTATATTACACGTGTCATTCATACATTGATTAAAGCTTAACGGTTAAAAAATGTACGAAGGTGAACTCCCTCAGTTCTCGGCTCTAAATCTTTCAAACCCACATTGTGTGTTCACTTCTTCTCATGCAAACATTGGGATCTATAAAAACAAAGTTGACGGGGAAAATGTGCTCATTTTAATGCTAACTCCACGTGTACGAACAGAAAATATAACGCAGACGTGAGGAGGTGAACTGAAGCACATTATTGATCAACTTCATTAACATTAAATCATTTTTGCTCACACTAAAAAACTGTTCCATAAACACACTGTGATTATTAAAGCTATACGTCAATATAAAGCAAATAACACTAAGTCCGACTTTAGTTTCATATGAATCGCTGCAGTGAACGTGTCTGTGCTGTAAATAAATTATATTCACCTCACCTGTCAAACGTCCACAGGGTGGAGGTTAGGATATCAGTGATTTCATCTGTGATCCATCAGTCCGACTGTTGTAAACCTATAAAGTCTGTGTTGAAAACTGGAGCGTCATGATGGTTTTGTTAGACGACCTGAGGGACCACATGTGTGGATGAGTCCTCCTGGAGGACCTGTGCCACCTGATGGTGCTGCAGGTAGCGCCTCATGCTACCGGTAGTGACGAGGACACGAGCAGAACACAGAACTTGAAGGGTGTGTGTTTGACATTTGATGTGATGTTTGATGTGACGTTATGTGATGTTCGACATTTGATGTGTGACGTTTGACTTTTCATGTGATGTGTGACGTTTGATGTTCGATGTTTGATGTGTGACGTTTCATGAAGCGTTTGACATTTGATGTGATGTTTCATGTTTGATGTGATGTGTCACGTGTGATGTGATGTTTGATGTGATGTGTTACGTTTGATGTGATGTTTCATGTGATGTGTTACGTTTGATGTGATGTTTCATGTTTGATGTGATGTGTTACGTTTGATGTGATGTTGATGTGATGTGTTACGTTTGATGTGATGTTTCATGTTTGATGTGATGTTTCATGTTTGATGTGATGTGTTACGTTTGATGTGATGTTTCATGTTTGATGTGATGTTTCATGTCTGATGTGATGTTTGATGTGATGTGTTACGTTTGATGTGATGTTTCATGTTTGATGTGATGTTTCATGTTTGATGTGATGTTTGATGTGATGTGTTACGTTTGATGTGATGTTTCATGTGATGTGTTACATTTGATGTGATGTTTCATGTTTGATGTGATGTTTGATGTGATGTGTTAAGTTTGATGTGATGTTTCATGTTTGATGTGATGTTTGATGTGATGTGTTATGTTTGATGTGATGTTTGATGTTTGATGTGATGTTTCATGTTTGATGTGATGTTTCATGTTTGATGTGATGTTTCATGTGATGTGTTACATTTGATGTGATGTTTCATGTTTGATGTGATGTTTCATGTGATGTTTCATGTTTGATGTGATGTGTTACGTTTGATGTGATGTGTTACGTTTGATGTGACGTTTCATGTTTGATGTGATGTTTGATGTGATGTGTGACGTTTGATGTGATGTTTGATGTTTGATGTGACGTTTGATGTTTGATGTGATGTTTCATGTTTGATGTGATGTTTGATGTGATGTTTGATGAGATGTGTTACATTCGATGTGATGTTTCATGTTTGATGTGATGTTTGATGTGATGTTTGATGTGATGTTTGATGAGATGTGTTACATTCGATGTGATGTTTGATGTTTGATGTGTTGTTTGATGTGATGTGTTACGTTTGATGTGATGTTACATGTTTGATGTGATGTGTTACGTTTGATGTGATGTTTCATGTTTGATGTGACGTTTCATGCGATGTTTGATAATTGATGTGATGTTTGATGTTTGATGTGATGTGTTACGTTTGATGTGATGTTTGACGTTTGATGTGATGTTTCATGTTTGATGTGACGTTTCATGTTTGATGTGATGTGTTACGTTTGATGTGATGTTTCATGTTTGATGTGATGTTTAATGTGATGTTTCATGTTTGATGTGATGTTTCATCTTTGATGTGATGTTTCATGTTTGATGTAATGTTTAATGTGATGTTTCATGTTTGATGTGATGTTTCATGTTTGATGTGATGTTTGATGTGATGTGTTACGTTTGATGTGATGTTTCATGTTTGATGTGATGTTTGATGTGATGTGTTATGTTTGATGTGATGTTTCATGTTTGATGTGATGTTTCATGTGATGTGTTACATTTGATGTGATGTTTCATGTGATGTTTCATGTTTGATGTGATGTGTTACGTTTGATGTGATGTGTTACGTTTGATGTGACGTTTCATGTTTGATGTGATGTTTGATGTGATGTGTTACGTTTGATGTGATGTTTGATGTTTGATGTGACGTTTGATGTTTGATGTGATGTTTCATGTTTGATGTGATGTTTGATGTGATGTTTGATGTGATGTTTGATGAGATGTGTTACATTCGATGTGATGTTTGATGTTTGATGTGTTGTTTGATGTGATGTGTTACGTTTGATGTGATGTTACATGTTTGATGTGATGTGTTACGTTTGATGTGATGTTTCATGTTTGATGTGATGTTTCATGTTTGATGTGACGTTTCATGCGATGTTTGATAATTGATGTGATGTTTGATGTTTGATGTGATGTGTTACGTTTGATGTGACGTTTCATGTTTGATGTGATGTTTGATGTGATGTTTCATGTTTGATGTGATGTGTTACGTTTCATGTGATGTTTCATGTTTAATGTGATGTTTCATGTTTGATGTGATGTTTCATGTTTGATGTGATGTTTCATCTTTGATGTGATGTTTCATGTTTGATGTAATGTTTCATGTGATGTTTCATGTTTGATGTGATGTTTAATGTGATGTTTCATTTTTGATGTGATGTTTCATGTTTGATGTGATGTTTCATGTTTGATGTGATGTTTCATGTTTCATGTGATGTTTGACCTTTGATGTGATGTTTCATGTTTCATTTGATGTGTTATGTTTGATGTTTGAACATTGACATTCGCAGTGTTTCAAATTGTGTAATTGTCTCATTCCTTCCTGCTGCTGTAAATTAATGTTGTTGTGATGAACCTTATGAACCTCACACATGAGAGCTCCAGATCATCCCACAGCCATCAATCAGGACATGTCAGAACAACTTGTTGCCTGGGTGATGGACAACAGCTGGAGATGAAAGCAGGAAGTGCTGTGAGCTCTCCAGAGTCTTTGACTGTGGAAACAATAGAACTGTCAAATGTTCGGAACATCTCCACTCTGCTTCAGTTACCACCCATGATGCATGATGGGACAAAGCCGTTGTGTTGCACATGTAATCGATTAGAAAATTATTTGCTTCAAACTGTTTTTATGCGTAATCCTCCTCATACTCCACAGATGAGAAAATCATTGTCAGTTCTGTGCTTAATGACGCTCATCACAGTTTAATGACTGTGAATGTCTATTTCTGCCCAGACCTGCAGGTTGTGTAAACATGATGCCGCCCAGAGAGAGCCGACGTCTGCTGAAACACAAACATCCTGGTTCTTCTGAGCATTTACATCAAAAACTCAACTTTACAATAATAAGGAAAAACAAATGACATATTTAGACAGAATAGAGATGGTAGATCTGAGAAGTGTAAACTGACCTGAGCCGTGAATTGGATAAAGACACTTAGAGATGTTTGTAGAGTTCAACATCTGTACAAATATTTATAACTTGATGTCCAACACTTAATGACTCTGTTATAATCAGCTGTGTCTGTAGAGGCTCACAACATCACAGCTGCTTTTTCTGCTGCTTCTTCTGTTTATACTGATCTGGATTCTTCTGTTGAAACGACTTGACCCAGAGCCGGCCTTAGCCTTTATGGGGCCCTAAGCAGAATTTGGGGGGCCCCCACTGCCTTGTTGCTGCCAATACATTATATACACACACAGTAACAAGGTGGGGCATGGTTTAATTTGTGTTGTGAGCATATAGGGAGGTTCCTGCTGCCCCCTTGTGGTGATGACTTCATCGTCATTCAGAGTCTGTGCAGTAGCAATCGTGGTATGAAGGTCCCGCCCTTACCCCCAGTCTCAACCAATCCTGAGTCATTCTCGGCTGTCAATCATGACGTCTCAGCCTGTTTTAATATCATAAATAACTAATTCAAGTCAAACTGATTAGAAACAATAAACAAACATCAGAGAGAGAAGAACTAAAGTTAAATGACCTCATGTTTTCATTCAGCCATCATTTCAGTCATCATGTTACCGACCCGCTTTCCTTGTCTGTGACCTCTGACATGACTTCCTGTGTCGTAACCACGAGCTCAGCGTTTCACCTGTAAGTGTTTTATTGCTGCTCTTGGAAGAATAATTAGACTTTTGTGTTGTGGAGGATTTCAAAAGAAAGTTAAGTAGGTTATAGATTTTTATTACAAATGCCTCCAGTGATGTTTGTATGTTTTACAGACACGTTTCTGTTGGTGGTTTTAACCATTAGTTCATTTCTCTGAGGTGTGAGCTTGTTCCAGCACGTAGACAGATCGTTCCCCCTCAGTCCCTATCATTACTGAACATTGCTTCACTGTGTGTGTGTGTGTCTCTGTCTGTGTGTGTCTCTGTCTGTGTGTGTCTCTGTGTGTGTGTGTCTCTGTGTGTGTCTCTGTGTGTGTGTGTCTGTGTGTGTGCGGACGTACTTGGTTTCATTCAGCAGCTCCACGTGTAAACTCAGATCACGTGTGTCCTGAACTTAGACATGTTTCATCCTGTGAGACGACCTGCTGCTCTGCTGCAGAAACAGTTTACACCTGACGAGTTTGTGGAGGATTAAAGTTTCAGCAGATCAGATCTACATCAGAGTTTTATTCTGTCGTATGTGAACTCTGAGAATCAGAAACATGTCAACACTCAGTACCTCTTGCTGTTTGGAACACTGCCTTCAGTGATTGGTCAGGCTCCTGTCACATGACCTCCATCCAGAAGAAAACCACCAGTGTAGACGACAACATGGAGAATGTGTTACTGACCCTGTCGCTCTAAACATTTACTGCTTCTACTTTGTTGCCGAGTTCGTTCTTTGTGTCCACTGGCACTTTCACTACATCCGTGGAAACAGTTCTACAGAGAAGCAGCTGGACAGAATCGTTTGCTCACATTCAGTGCAGAGGTGTAAAAATCCTGCAGGACTCAACCTCCTCTAAATAACTCTCCACAGGGAAAGACTCAAAAGTAAGACTTCCTGTTTACTGCAGAAACATCGAATCACTAATCGTCAATCCTGCATCAGCACTTTACAAACATGATAACTACCCCTAAATATCTACCACTGAATTTAACTGAATTTTGTATTTTACTGTATTTTGAAGCACTGGATATTTTTTATTTGCCACAGATTTGACTGGAATCTTATGACCTAAACTGCAGCCAGCCAGCAGGTGGCAATCATCATGATTTGGCTTCGGGTACAAGCAGATGGTTAAAAAATAAACATTTTAATATTTACATTTATTTTTATTTTTCCTCTGCAATGATGCAGCGTCACATCCTGACTCAATAATATTCTCACTGGCTACGTGACGCCGATCGCACAACAACAAGCTCACAGACCAACACTATCTCCATGTTGTGTCTGCTCGGCTCCAGATGAAAGTTCAAGGTCACATGAGTCGTCTCTTTTTAAAGCAGCAGTGATGGAGGTGGAGCTCCGAGTTCACACAAAGGTCACGTGGTCTCTTCATCATCACGCTGAACATTCTGTAGGACCCAGGAGACGACCTGAACGTCACGTACGTAGAACTGTGAAACCAAAGCAAAGCTCAGAGACACAAAGGAAACGCTCATCGGATCCAGTTACACGTTTTCAACGCCTCAGTGAAAGAGAAGAACAGTTGGAATGAAGTGAATCAGACGGAGCATCGTCTCAACACGTTCAGGTGGGGTGTCCCTGAAGGTAAAGAGAAGGTGAACTGAGTATATAAATGTATATATATATATATATATTTATATATATATATATATATATGTGTGTGTGTGTGTGTATGCACATATACACACATATATACGCATCTATATGCTGTATTTATATATGTGTGTGTGTACACACACACACATGAAGAGAAGTTGAGTCACTGGCCTCTGAGCAGCTGCAGGACTGTGATTGGATAAGAGAAGTGCAGGTGGAGACATAGAGAGAGAGAGAGAGAGAGATCTCCAGCACACGGCGCTCTCTCAGTCTCAATGTCTTGCTGCAGACCTCTCTCTCTCTCTTCCTCCCTCTCTCTCTTCCTCCCTCTCTCTTCCTCCCTCTCTCTTTCTCTATGTCTCCACCTCTCTCGAATGTGTTTGTGGAGAAAAGTGAACGAGAAGAAACAAAGTGTGAAGTTGCTGCTACAGGAGGCTTTGTTTAAGTCTGCGGGACACTGAGTAACTGTTGGACACCGAGTCTCTGTTGGACACTGAGTCTCACCTGGGGACACAGAGTCTCTGTTGGACACTGAGGACACTGAGTCTCACACTGAGTCTCTGAACGTGTTTCTGTGTTGATGAATGTGGAGGAAGGAGATCTGAGAGAGGGGTGAAAGTGTGAGGAAGAGGAGGAGGAAGAGGAGCAGCTGACAGCTGGACATGGATATTATTCAGTGTGAAGTGTGTGTGTCGGATTATTTTTCTGCAGCAGCTTCACATCTGAACCTCTGAAGTTTCCACCATGTTCTCACTGAGCAGGTTAGTGTGTGTGTGTGTGTGTGTTCGTGTGTCAGTATGTTAGTGTGTGTGTGTGTGTTTGTGTTCGTGTGTCAGTATGTTAGTGTGTGTGTGTCAGTGTGTGTGTATGTTAGTGTGTGTGTGTTCGTGTGTCAGTATGTTAGTGTGTGTGTGTCAGTGTGTGTGTATGTTAGTGTGTGTGTGTATGTCTGTGTGTGTGTATGTTAGTGTGTGTGTGTGTTTGTGTGTCAGTATGTTAGTGTGTATGTGTGTTAGTGTGTGTGTGTGTGTATGTCAGTGTGTGTGTTTTATTTTATAGCAGGTGATACATTCCAGTTTGTCTCTTGTGTTTGTTCTGTGATTGACAGAATCAACATTAGCTTTGTGTTGTGTTGCTCTCCGGTGGAGGAGGAGGTGATAAATTCCATCCACAGTTTGTTCTGGTCAGAAAACTGAGGAACAAACCTCGTGGTGTTTGGAAGCTTCAGTCTTTAGTCACATTAGTTTTTCTGTGAAGAGTTGGAGTTAATCCTGTGGACGCCTGCAGAGTTTCTGCTGCTGAGTTTCTGCTGCTGAGTTTCTGAGTTTCTGCTGCAGAGTTTCTGCTGCTGCTTCACTGAGGTGAATATCTGTCAGATTCCTACATTCCAACATTCAGCAGCTTTATCTCTAATGTCAGTGTTATAAATACTCTGCTCGTATTTAATCTGATCCCAGCCCGGCCTCAGAGAACCCAGAGAACACAGAGAACACAGTAGAACTCAGAGAACTCAGAGAACACAGTAGAACTCAGAGAACTAAGAGAACCCAGAGAAACCAGTAGAACTCAGAGAACTCAGAGAATACAGTAGAACTCAGAGAACTAAGAGAACTAAGAGAACCCAGAGAACCCAGAGAACTGAGAGAACACAGTAGAACCCAGAGAACTCAGAGAACCCAGAGAACACAGAAGAACTCAGAGAACTCATAGAACTCAGAGAACGCAGTAGAACCCAGAGAACCCAGAGAAATGAGAGAACACAGTGGAACTCAGAGAACACAGTGGAACTCAGAGAACACAGTAGAACACAGTAGAACCCAGAGAACTGAGAGAACACAGAGAACACAGAGAGCTAAGAGAACACAGTAAGAACACAGTAGAACACAGTAGAACACAGTAGAACCCAGAGAACCCAGAGAACACAGTAGAACTCAGAGAACACAGTAGAACTCAGAGAACTAAGAGAACCCAGAGAACCCAGTAGAACTCAGAGAACTCAGAGAATACAGTAGAACTCAGAGAACTAAGATAACCCAGAGAACTGAGAGAACACAGTAGAACCCAGAGAACTCAGAGAACACAGAGAACACAGAAGAACTCAGAGAACTCAGAGAACACAGTAGAACCCAGAGAACCCAGAGAAATGAGAGAACACAGTGGAACTCAGAGAACACAGTAGAACACAGTAGAACCGGGAGAACTGAGAGAACACAGAGAACACAGAGAGCTAAGAGAACACAGTAGAACACAGTAGAACCCAGTAGAACCCAGAAAACTCAGAGAACTCAGAGAACACAGAGAACTGAGAGAACACAGAGAACATAGTAGAACCCAGAGAACTCAAATCCATTGTGATGAGGAGAAACAGAAGAAGAAGCTGAATATCAAACATTTAAACTCTGACCATGTTTTTCCTCCTCAGTGGAAACACTGACATCTGTGAACTTTGACCTCAACACGTTCAGTGATTTTACCTTCTATGGTTTGACTAGATGTCAGGGACATGTCTCACTGCTCTGCAGACAGACTGTCTCGCTGCTCTGCAGACAGGCTGTCTCGCTGCTCTGCAGACAGACTGTCTCGCTGCTCTGCAGACAGGCTGTCTCACTGCTCTGCAGACAGACGGCTCGCTGTGTCTCTAGAGGAAGGAACCATGAACAGATTTAATCTTCTTACCATGGAACACTGAGCATCGAGCTTCAAGGACTAATTTAACACATGATGATGTCACTGTCTCCTGTGGCCAGGAATTTAAATCCTCTTCTTCCCTTTTCTGTCATTAGAAGATAAAATAAACCTCTTTTTATTCCATAACTGATATTAATTCTATAACTGGTGACAGTTCCAGGTAGAACATGGTTTTTGAAGGTTTAAGCTCTGGAAACTCTGGAATTGGAAGATGCAGTTGTTACATGTTGATTCATCCACGTGAACAGAAACTCAAAACACAATGAAATCACAGATTTCACTGTGATAAAACTCCTGATGGTTAATTGAAAGAAACTGTAGAAGAAGTGAAACAGAGCTTCCTTTGATTCCAGACCTGTACTGACAACACACATGTTCCTGATGTGTTCCTCACATGTTCCTCACATAATACAATACAACAATAATAATTGTTATTATTATTATTATTGATTAGAGTAAAGACTTTGTAGCACGATGGACGGTGAATGAATTGAGGAATTATTGTCAGTAATGGTCGAGTACCTGAGGAGACATATTGTTTATCAAGCAGTCTTGTTGTGGTCATAGTCCACGATCAGCAGCCACCACGATCAGGATCCACCGTCAGCTGCCACCTCGATCATGATCCACTACGATCAGTTGTCAGCACGATCAGGATCCACCATCAGGATCCACCATCAGGATCCACCATCAGGATCCATGATCAGTATCCACCGTCAGGATCCAACATCAGGATCCACCATCAGCAGCCACCATCAGGATCCACCGTCAGCAGCCACCACGATCAGGATCCACGATCAGGATCCACCATCGTGGATCCACCATCAGGATCCATGATCAGGATCCACCGTCAGGATCCACCATCAGGATCCACCGTCAGCAGCCACCATCAGGATCTACGATCAGGATCCACCATCAGGATCCACCATCAGGATCCACCGTCAGCTGCCACCTCGATCATGATCCACTACGATCAGTTGTCAGCTCGATACAGGATCTGCCATTACTATCAGGATCTCTGATCTGTGATCCTCCATCATGATCCACGATGTGGCTGCAGCAGCGATCGTGGATCTACAAACGATGGAGCACCAGAACTCATGTGAAGAAGTCACGTCAGTAACATGTGTCGATTAGACATTAATGTGATGAAGAGGGGGAAGAGGAAAGAGAAGCTCCATGTGTCCTGTGTCCTCCACATATTAGAGCTACAGCAGCAGAACTAAGAGCAGGTCCAAGACAAACCTGGACCAGCTCTAACTTCATCATGAAGGAAGTTTGAATCTTAAACGTAGAGAGGAAGTCTGCCTCCAGAACTGAACCTGAGATGATTCCACAGGAGCTTTGGCTCTGACTCCTCCTCTACTTTTAGACTTGAGGGACAACAGACTGAATTCTGGGAGCTCAGGGCTCTAGTGGTGATATGGTACTATGAGCTTGTTAAGGTTTGATGCTGCCGTATTATTAAAGTGTTGTCTTTCTTTGTCAGCTGGACGTTTTAAAACCTGTGAAAGAATTTTCATGAAATTTGACACGTCCACTTTGTGCCAAAGAGCTACTGATTTGGTTTTGGTTGAGATCCAGATGTGGGATTTCTGTCATTAGAGCTTCCAGTGTTTTTATCTGTAATTATGAAAGTGGTGAAGACAGGAACTTCTGTCCTGCGGCTACGTTTCAGCTTCAGGAAAAGTTTTGTACTTACTTCAAGTGTTGGAGTGTATGGGGGTTAGGGTTAGATGTCTGTTCTCTTCATGTCACATTATCACACACATGTTTATCTCGTGTTTCTTATGTTGTTACATGAGCTGAGACGATGAGAAAAGATAATCTCATTATTTTTCATTGTTATGAACCAAGTTTGTTCTCCCTGTCTCGGAGAGGAGAGAAGAGGAGAGGAGATGAGGAAGGAGGAGAGGAGAGGAGAAGAGAGGACAGGAGACAAGACGAGCAAGGAGATGAAAAGAGAAGAAGGAGGGGAGGAAGGCGACGAAACGAGAAGGAGGTGAAGGAGATGAGAAGACTCCTCCATAAAACCAACAGCACCTCCACCAGGCTCCTCCCGACACTGGGATTAAATCTCAAAGGTCAAAGGTCAACACTGGCCCCTGGTTGAATACCTTTCCGAACTGTGAGCAACTCGGTGTAACTAACACACACACACACACACATACACACACACACACACACACACACACACACACACACACACACACACACACACACACACACACACACACACCCACATACACCCACACCCACACACACACACACACACACACACAGGTGAATACTCTCCTGCACTTTAACCACAGCAGCAGAATGTTGCTGCTTGATAACAACACGGAAACTGACGTTTATTTGTTCAGGGAGCGACAGAGCGAATGTTCCAGGACACGTTTGTGAGTTCAGTCACTTTTCAGCGTTTTCAACAATCTGCTGAACATCTTTATTTAAGTTCTTAGAGTTGTTCTTGTCATTCAAACAGAAGAATCTGATGAGACAATGTGAACATTATATAATGAACATTATATATATATATATATATACACAACAAGTGTAGTGTTGTTTGTGTAACAATAACTGTAGTGTAGTGTCTTTAAATTAAATAACAGTAACTGGTTATTACTTTGGAACAAACTGAAACACAGCAACACAACGACACATTCTCACATCAAATGTTTTCTATAGAAATGTTTTTTATCCACACAGATTTTTTTATTTATATAAACCGATTTTTCACTGTAGAGAGTTTTGAAGTTAACGACATGAAAATCGAAGGAATGTTTTATTAAAGCTGGTTGTTAATCTGGCTCAGATTTTGGTACGTCCCATTCCTCCCATTGGCCCTCTGGTCAAAGCTCCGCCTCCAGAGCTGACTGACAGCTGCTCCTCGTCTATGATTGGCTCTGCAACACCTCTACATGATGACTCGTGGTCATGAGCAGTAAGAGCACAGACACGATTGGTCGATTAGTGACAGGTACGCAGGCCAATAGATTGTCATGTTTATGACGAAGTTCACCGTCATCGGCTTCTTTTCATTTCTTTCAGGCGACTTTATTTATTAATGCTTTCAGGATGAGAGGAGGATTTAAACCAAGATTAAAAGAAACAAATGAGAGACCCAACTTTTAATATGAGGCTCAGATGTTGATACTTAACATTAGAGTAAAATGTGGTTTTCTGCTTTATTTAGTGTCAGTTCTACAATTCTGACTCTTTATATTTAGTTTAGTAAGAAAAGTTTAAAACTAGTTTAGTCATGAACATAATTTCCAAACATGAAATCTGCATATATGCATTTATGATGCAAGCATCATGAGTTTGAAGTCAGAGCTGTGGTGGATTTAAACACATATAATAATAAGTGAATCTGCTTAAAAATGTTACAGTTGGTGAAAAGTTAGAGAGTCAAGACTGAGGAATTAAAGGTTTGTGTACAAAAGGGAAAGATGGAGCTCCTGGTCTCTTTGGGTCAGCGTGACCGTTCTTCTGATATGAATTCCCTCATATGAGGACAGGACGGGAGCTCAGGGCTCGGAGGGGAGCGGCTGATCAGCGACTGAGGCAGATCTGAATCGTTTAATTGGCCGGGACAGCTACTGACCTGGGACCGAGCCAGAGGCCAAAAGCTGTGGAGCAGCTCGGTGTTTGTGGCTAAAAGAGTCAGTGGATGGAGAGAGAGAGATCACAGAGAGGAGGAGGACGTGAGATGAAGAGATATGAGGGCAAAGGAAACACAGAAGATTAAGTTGGTGAAACTCCCCAGATATCTCACATCTTCTCATCAACAAAACCTGGAACATGTGACGCATGAGTGTCAGCAATCGGTGCCAGGAAGCAGAATCAAAGAGAGGGGCTTTCCAAGAAGCTTCTCAGAAAAAGCACTTATCCCTGAATGAGTCAGACGGAGAATCTGTTCCCTCGCAGCGTTTCAGAGCCAAACAGGTTTTATCAGCTGACGTAGTGTCAATACAACACTCTTCTCTACTTCTGACACAACGTGCAACATGAGGCTGCTGGAATCTGAATATAGAATCACTGTTGTTAACGTTTAATTTATTATTTACTCTGTTTGATATGAAACCTAGGAGCTGATTCATCTTATATTTAATATGATGTTTCAATACAAAACCCTCTGGTAGTTTCTGTAGAAAACTTCTCCTCTGGTAGTTTCTATAGAAAACGTCTCCTCTGGTAGTTTGTATAGAAAACGTCTCCTCTGGTAGTTTCTGTAGAAAACGTCTCCTCTGGTAGTTTCTGTAGAAAACGTCTCCTCTGGTAGTTTCTGTAGAAAACGCCTCCTCTGGTAGTTTCTGTAGAAAACGTCTCCTCTGGTAGTTTCTGTAGAAAACGTCTCCTCTGGTAGTTTCTGTAGAAAACGCCTCCTCTGGTAGTTTCTGTAGAAAACGTCTCCTCTGGTAGTTTCTATAGAAAACGTCTCCTCTGGTAGTTTCTATAGAAAACGTCTCCTCTGGTAGTTTGTATAGAAAACGCCTCCTCTGGTAGTTTCTATAGAAAACGTCTCCTCTGGTAGTTTCTATAGAAAACGTCTCCTCTGGTAGTTTCTATAGAAAACGCCTCCTCTGGTAGTTTCTATAGAAAACGTCTCCTCTGGTAGTTTCTATAGAAAACGTCTCCTCTGGTAGTTTCTATAGAAGATGTCTCCTCTGGTAGTTTGTATAGAAACATCTCCTCTGGTAGTTTCTATAGAAAACGTCTCCTCTGGTAGTTTCTATAGAAAATGTCTCCTTGCGTAGTTTCTAGAGAAAATGTCTCCTCTGGTAGTTTGTATAGAAACATCTTCTCTGGTAGTTTCTATAGAAAACGTCTCCTCTAGTAGTTTGTATAGAAACATCTGCTCTGGTAGTTTGTATAGAAAACGTCTCCTCTGGTAGTTTCTATAGAAAATGTCTCCTCTGGTAGTTTCTATAGAAAACATCTCCTCTGGTAGTTTCTATAGAAAATGTCTCCTCGCGTAGTTTCTACAGAAAATGTCTCCTCGCGTAGTTTCTACAGAAAATGTCTCCTCTGGTAGTTTGTATAGAAAACGTCTCCTCTGGTAGTTTCTATAGAAAACGTCTCCTCTGGTAGTTTCTATAGAAAACGCCTCCTCTGGTAGTTTCTATAGAAAACGTCTCCTCTGGTAGTTTCTATAGAAAACGTCTCCTCTGGTAGTTTCTATAGAAGATGTCTCCTCTGGTAGTTTGTATAGAAACATCTCCTCTGGTAGTTTCTATAGAAAACGTCTCCTCTGGTAGTTTCTATAGAAAATGTCTCCTTGCGTAGTTTCTAGAGAAAATGTCTCCTCTGGTAGTTTGTATAGAAACATCTTCTCTGGTAGTTTCTATAGAAAACGTCTCCTCTAGTAGTTTGTATAGAAACATCTGCTCTGGTAGTTTGTATAGAAAACGTCTCCTCTGGTAGTTTCTATAGAAAATGTCTCCTCTGGTAGTTTCTATAGAAAACATCTCCTCTGGTAGTTTCTATAGAAAATGTCTCCTCGCGTAGTTTCTACAGAAAATGTCTCCTCGCGTAGTTTCTACAGAAAATGTCTCCTCTGGTAGTTTGTATAGAAAACGTCTCCTCTGGTAGTTTCTATAGAAAACGTCTCCTCTGGTAGTTTCTATAGAAAACGTCTCCTCTGGTAGTTTCTATAGAAAACGTCTCCTCTGGTAGTTTGTATAGAAAACGTCTCCTCTGGTAGTTTCTATAGAAAACGTCTGCTCTGGTAGTTTGTATAGAAACGTCTCCTCTGGTAGTTTCTATAGAAAATGTCTCCTCTGGTAGTTTCTATAGAAAACGTCTCCTCTGGTAGTTTCTATAGAAAATGTCTCCTCTGGTAGTTTGTATAGAAACGTCTCCTCTGGTAGTTTCTATAGAAAATGTCTCCTCGCGTAGTTTCTACAGAAAATGTCTCCTCTGGTAGTTTCTATAGAGTTTTATAGAAAATGTCTCCTCTTGTAGTTTCTATAGAGTTTTATAGAAAATGTCTCCTCTGGTAGTTTCTATAGAAGTTTCTGGGTTAGGGTTAGAAGAGAGAGAGATAGTGAGGAGGGGGAGAGAGAGGTGAGAGAGACTGGGAACACTTGAGC
>NC_091093.1:31735000-31755000 GCF_024713975.1 Paralichthys olivaceus
TGTGCAATGACAATAAAGTCTTTTGAATTTGAATTGAATCTGAATACTGGTTGTGTCTCCACCATCCTTAGGAGAGACTTGGATGAGGGTGGCTGGAGTTGAGCATAGTGGGCAGGATGGATCTTCAGCCACTGCTGGAGGTTTTTATGTGTTGAGCCAGGGTGTAGAGGTGTAAAAGCTTCATTGGGGTCATCAGGTGGGCACCTTCCTCCATAGGTGTTTCGCTGTCCCCTGCTTTAATGCCCTGAATCACACAGATGGTGCAGTTGTGCAGTTGTTTTGGGGCCAAGGTGGTGTCTCTCCTCTTGATCCAGCGCCACCTGCTGGCCTGATTGGAGGCACTGGAGAGAGTTTTGATGGCTTGACCTCTATTTCCCATTTCCAGACTTTACAGGACATAAATATTAGATCGACATTCAAGGATCCATACTCTCTCCATCATAAGCCAATTCATTTCAAACTGGTCCTCAATGGTTGAGAATTTATAAAGTGACAATTAAATCCTCAACAACTTTCTGAATTGTATGTTTGGAGAAACCTGAAGTGCATTTTAAGTCAAATATTTCTGTCTTTGTATCATATTTTTCTTTGCTAACTTTTCAAACATAAATCTAAAATTTGCTGATAAAATAGGTTTGAATTTGAAAATACACTTTGAACTCATTGTCAATAGAAAAGGTACAAACATGTACAAACAAAATAAGAGTGGCTGATTCATTTAAAACAATTTGAATCCTGATTTTATATCTTGATGTGTATGGAATCACAGCTTTTTACAGCAAATCACTGCTTCATACTAAAAAAAACTAAATTTGACTCGATTCATCAGATAATTTACATTTACTGTACAAATGAATAATTACACTGCAAACTGTTTAATCAAAGGAGACTGAAACTCTTAGAATTTTAGAGTCTGTATTTACTTTGTGACAGAACCAACACACATAAAATCATATAGTCAAAAAATAACTCTGTTCTCTCTGCTTGTTCAGGAACCCAGTGGGTGGACCATGTGCAGGAGAACCCAGACAATACAAGATCTGCAACACTAAGGTCTGCACCATGTTCTTATTTCTTTATACACAAAGTTTTTATTTCTTTCTACACAATGTTTTTTATTTCCTTTGTGTGTGTGTGTGTGTGTGTGTGTGTAGGAGTGTGCTCCTGGCTCAGTGGATTTCAGAGAGATGCAGTGTGCTGCCTTCAATGATCGACCCTTAGTGGCTGGAAACTCCTTCCAATGGACGACGTTTCACGGAGGTGAGAGAGATGAAGTCTGAACAGCTGTTGTTTGCAGACACAAGGTTTCCAGGTTTCCTGCAGTGGAAACAGATAAATGGGATCAGAGTTAATATTAGGTGTTGTCAATGAAGAAAGCGTTCAGGAGTCCTTTGACGTCTGATGCTGAAATATTTATTGAAGCTTGACGAGGAGAGAATCAGAATTCATCGTAAACATCTGAGCATGACGCTCTCTCATATTCTGAAGTCTGCTTTCCTGCCGTCACACTTTAAACCCCAACAGATCATTTAATCTGTGGGTCTGCTCGTTCCTAAACAGTCAAATGTAGTTTCTAGTTCTGGAGACAGTGTTACCTGATGACACAGTCTCATATCTGTGATGTCTAGGGAGTGAAGGCTTTGACCTCCACCAAGCTCTCGCACTTCCCAAACACAACAGCCTGTTGCACTCTGCCCCAGAGAGGACAAGAGACAGTGTCTTTGGAAATTCCATAACAATAGGAAGAAGAATTTATGATTGTATTAATTATCAGGCCCGACACTGACATCTTGGGATGACGTCTTCAGACCTGAGACTCAAATCAAATGACATTGTAACCGACCAGAAATCACTGCACGTGTCGTTTTATTCTATGATTGTATGAACAAGAACTGTCTCGATTTCCAGTTCAGAAACTATTTCAACATGTAAAATATTCAGGTGAGTATGATAAGATACGACACATCACATTTCATAAATCCTATTAATATTATATAATTATGAACCAGCCACTGTTCCCTGTCAGGCTCTGACCCCTGTGAACTGAGCTGCTTGGCCCTGGGTCACAAATTCTACTACAACTTTGGACGAGTGCTGGATGGAACCTCCTGCAGCTCGGAGCCTGGAGAGCTGTGTGTGAACGGACGCTGCCTGGTGAGTGGAACGATTTTAAATATCTTCTCATTAAAGATCATGGTAGATCATGGTGGATCATGGTGGATCATGGTGGATCGTGATAATAGTGGATCATGATCATGGTGCATCATGGTGGATCGTGATCATGGTAGATCATGGTAGATCATAGTGGATCATGGTAGATCATGGTAGATCATGGTAGATCATGGTAGATCATGGTAGATCATAGTGGATCATGGTAGATCATGGTAGATCATGGTAGATCATGGTAGATCATAGTGGATCATGGTAGATCATGGTAGATCATGGTAGATCATGGTGGATCATGGTGGATCGTGATAATAGTGGATCATGATCATGGTGCATCATGGTGGATCGTGATCATGGTAGATCATGGTAGATCATGGTAGATCATAGTGGATCATGGTAGATCATGGTGGATCATGGTGGATCATGGTGGATCGTGATAATAGTGGATCATGATCATGGTGCATCATGGTGGATCGTGATCATGGTAGATCATGGTAGATCATAGTGGATCATGGTAGATCATGGTAGATCATAGTGGATCATGGTAGATCATGGTAGATCATAGTGAATCATGGTAGATCATGGTAGATCATGGTGGATCATGGTGGATCATGGTGGATCATGGTGGATCGTGATAATAGTGGATCATGATCATGGTGCATCATGGTGGATCGTGATCATGGTAGATCATGGTAGATCATAGTGGATCATGGTAGATCATGGTAGATCATAGTGAATCATGGTAGATCATGGTAGATCATGGTAGATCATAGTGGATCATGGTGGATCCTGTTTATGGTAGATCATGGTGGATCGTGATCATAGTGGATCATGGTAGATCATGGTAGATCATGGTGGATCATGGTGGATCATGGTAGATCATAGTGGATCATGGTGGATCATGGTGGATCATAGTGGATCATGGTGGATCATAGTGGATCATAGTGGATCATGGTAGATCATAGTGGATCCTGATCATAGTGGATCATGGTGGATCATAGTGGATCATGGTAGATCATAGTGGATCCTGATCATAGTGGATCATGGTGGATCATGGTGGATCATAGTGGATCATGGTAGATCATAGTGGATCCTGATCATAGTGGATCATGGTGGATCATAGTGGATCATGGTAGATCATGGTGGATCATGGTAGATCATAGTGGATCATGGTAGATCATAGTGGATCATAGTGGATCATGGTAGATCATAGTGGATCATGGTAGATCATAGTGGATCATGGTGGATCATAGTGGATCATGGTAGATCATAGTGGATCCTGATCATAGTGGATCATGGTGGATCATGGTGGATCATGGTAGATCATGGTGGATCATAGTGGATCATGGTAGATCATGGTGGATCATGGTAGATCATGGTGGATCATGGTAGATCATAGTGGATCATGGTGGATCATAGTGGATCATGGTAGATCATGGTGGATCATGGTAGATCATAGTGGATCATGGTAGATCATAGTGGATCATGGTAGATCATGGTGGATCATGGTAGATCATAGTGGATCATGGTAGATCATAGTGGATCATGGTGGATCATAGTGGATCATGGTGGATCATAGTGGATCATGGTAGATCATAGTGGATCATGGTAGATCATGGTGGATCATGGTAGATCATAGTGGATCATGGTGGATCATAGTGGATCATGGTAGATCATAGTGGATCATGGTGGATCATAGTGGATCATAGTCAGTGATAGTCAGTGTCTCTGTTGTTCAGTTTGCTGGTTCTTCTCTCTGGTGATATATATATATATATGTGTGTGTGTGTGTGTGTCTGTGTGTATATATAGTTATGAGGCCAATTTTGGTTGTATATCATCATTGTGAGACATTTTGTCTGGTTCTCAAATGAAATAGTGTTTTTGAGGGTTAAGACTTGGTGTTAGGGTTAGAGTTCGGGTGTAGTGTGTGTGTGTGTGTATGTGAGTGTGTGTGTGTGTGTGTGTGTGCATGCTAAAGTGTGGCATGTGAAGTAAATAAGTGATCTGTGGCAGAGGTCAGAGCTTCACAGATCCTGAAACAGGAAGCAGATGCTCCAGAACATATAGACGCATCGTGTGTGTGTTTTCATTGGATGTGTGTGCAAAGTGTGTAGATGATCTTTTCCAGCAAATGTTTCAGTGGTAATTGTTAATTCAAGTTAATTATCTAATTATGTTCTGTTAATCAATACGACTGAGAAAAGGCTGGAACATGTCAGTGAGAAGCTGTGTTGTCTACAAGTTGTTTCTTTTGTGGTTTTCACTTAACATTGATGTAAAATAGTAAGAAGAGAGTGCAGCCATGTGGCAGCTCTGTGGATTCCATTAAGACTTTGTCTTCAACATCGTGAGATCCTCGACTTCCCAGAGAATAATTCATGGATGTTGATTAAAAGAGAATCAGGCACGTGGACTGATGTCAATGAGTGTGTGAGTTTTGGTTCAGTGGTTTGGTTCTACTGAGTTTTAGTTCACAGAGTTGACCACTTGGTGCCATTCAGGACAGATGTTAATACCAGATGTGAACAGTGTCAAGGTGAAGCTCCAGAAAAGGAGGAATTAGTCCTGAATGACTTCATAACACCTCATGAAAATCCACTTGAGATATTTCAGTCTGGGACAAAGTGGTGGACCAACAAAGCAATCTGGTTTCTTGATGGGTGATTTTTCTGATTAATAAATCATCCAATGAAATAATAATAGTAATAATAATCAGTTGTTCCTGGATGACACAGACTTTAAAAATCAGTTAAAGTTGAATGAACAGGTTCTTGTGTGTTCTCTGGTGTTGTGCAGCAGCACAGTCGCTCCCTCACTGGGGCCCCTGTCCACCTTGTCACCGAGGATTCATTTCCTGTTGTGCACACACAGAAGCCTGGACGTTTGTGTGTATGTGTGTGTGTTTTAAGGGGCTCAGGGGGATGATTAGAGGTTCTTGCTCTCTTGCTGGGGAACCTTCCCGTTGACTGTGTTGCTCTGCTGAGGGACAGATGAAGGTTGGAGTAAAAGCTTCTAGTGTAAATATCTAACAACAAGAATCTCTACACACCATAAAGCATCCAGCTCATTCTCTGTGCTTTTTACTTGGACATTTTCATGTTTACAGTCCATCCCCCTAGACTCAAGCCCTAAGCTGCTGTTTTCCTTTTTTCTCGCAAGTCAATGTTTGTAAGATTGAGACACTGACAGACAGGAGCTAATAAGAAAGCAGAGTGTCGAGTGAATTCGAGTGAGTCTCAGTCGAAGGTTGAAAGTCAAACAGAAAGAAAGGTTAAAAGTCTCTCAGCAGAAAATGTGTGAGATTCTGCTTCACAACAAAATGTCAGAGAAACGAGTTTCAGCAGAAAAGTTTAACTATATATATATATATATATTGTATGTACCTGTTTGTAATATTCTGTTTTCATATTATTTTATATATTAAAGGTGTGTGTTTTTAATGTTGTGTTCTTGTTTTATATTATATTTTAATATAATATAATATATGTCGTGTTCTCTTGTCCTGTGTTGATACTTAAGAATTATTCTTGTCATTAGTGAGTCATCCTCAAACTCTTTACAATATTCTGTCACTTTTTATACTTTGTGTTCAGAGTTTTTTATAAACAGTCTGTGGAGCAGAGTTAAGTTAGAAAACTTTGTGTTCATCCTACCTGGTTTATACTTTTATACTTTTTATATAAAATTTTATACTCAATGTTTTGAGTATCTGAAGAGTGTTTTGAGATTAGATGAAACAGATTTTTTTAAATTATTGTTCACGTGTGTGGTTTATATTTAAGTTTGAATGATTTACTGAACTTATTCATCCATGTCGACTGTTTCAGAGTTAAACAACCAACACAATCTTCAGACCCAAGTTCACAACTTTTCAAAAATAAAAGCTCTGTAATTCAGCTCAGTATAAAACAGCAACAAAACAAGCACTGTGCATTTATTTTGAAGACAAATTGCTAAACAGGAAGTGATTCAGAGGTCAGTATCTGTGAATGTCTGTGTCAGTCTAGTGTGATAAAATAAAAATAATCAAATTATTAAAATGATCTGGCAGACAAGCTTCCGTAGTTCATCTGAGGACCTAGAAGAAGACATGTTCAACTCTATCCACAGACTAAAGACACACTGCCCCCACAAACAGAATTCCACTCTGAACTTTCTTGGCTCATCAGTGGATTCTTAGATGAAACTGTTTGTTTTACAGAAACCTGGCTGTGACTTCATCTTAGGCTCAAAGCAGCAGGAGGACGCCTGTATGGTGTGTGGAGGACGAAACACCACCTGCCTGCACCACAAGAGTGTGTATCAGAGCAAAGGTCTGGAGGCAGGTAGGATACACACAAACACACACACACTCACACACGACCTGGGATTCATCCAGTTTCTGTTTCTGCCCCCCCCTCAAGAGTCATTAGGTCATTCAGGATTAGTCAGGAGCTGATTGTTCTCAGATGAAGCGAACATTCACCATGGCAACATGTGTGATAAAAACAAGTGTTGCCATCCAGGAAGGAAGTCAGTTAATGATGTGTTCTATTAAATTACACTCGTTACGATTTCAGGAAGGAGGAGGAGGAAGGATTCCTCAGTTAACTGATGCTCTGGCTCCATCTTCCTCTGGATCTTGAAGCTCAGAGGAAAACTCTGATCACATAAAACTGTTGGGAGGAGGTCGGACCTGCAGAGTTTCAGGGGTTTGCTCATACTCTATGATATTTACAGTTATATAAATTATATAAATATATACATGTATATACAAAGAGGTAGAATAAGATATAATCAGATAAATAAAATAATAAATAATTATACCCACTGCTGAATCCATGTGACTCATTTTGCTTTGGGGATTCTTAGTTTAAACTAGAGACAGAGCAACAAATGAGAGATTATTTTTCACTTTCTATTTTCCATTTCTTTTACGTAAATATCTGCAAATCAGCAGCTTTATGTCGTGGACATAGACAACTGTTAATATGTATTTATATATTAAGATAAACAACATACT
This sequence comes from Paralichthys olivaceus, assembly GCF_024713975.1. Classification (NCBI taxonomy): domain Eukaryota; kingdom Metazoa; phylum Chordata; class Actinopteri; order Pleuronectiformes; family Paralichthyidae; genus Paralichthys; species Paralichthys olivaceus. The sequence goes on from NC_091093.1 coordinate 31,742,172, forward strand.
GAATCTCCTGCCTTCTTGAGTCTGGAACGATCAGAGGATGGAGCCGACCTATCCTGAGTCATTTTTACTTCACTTTTACTTTTACAGTGTATCGGATCAACTCTCTCGAGACTGAAACAGAAGCTTAGAGAGGAGGGAACGAAATGTTGAAAAAACATGTTGTCCCCAAACTTATATTTAATTATCATTATCATTAATAATCATTATCATTATTCATAACAGAACAGAAAGAAAATATATTGTCAGGACCGAAATTAATTTTAGAGCCCGCTGTAGGATTTGATTGAATTTACCAGCTTATGTAAAACACAAACATCTGACAGTGGTTGTGTAAAAGAGGCTCGGACTGAGCCAGAACAAAACAGGCTGATCATTTAGTATAATAGTTTTGTTTTGGCGCCTCAGCAGCTTTTTTCTGCAGCTGGGTTTCTCCACATAGGAAAAACAGGTGGAGGGCGGTGGAACAAAATGGTTCTTCACAAGGTCAGAGGGCCTCAAGGTCACATCTGTCTGAAGCTCCTCAGTTCTACATCTTCAATGAGCGGAAGCTCCACAGATCAAACTTCTGTATAGTTTCTCAAAGAGATGAACAAAATACTGAAAGTATATGTTCTTTACAGAGTGTGATGAGTTCATGCCACCGCTGATATTCACTATGGAACAGAGGGGAATCATAGAACACCAGTGGTACCATAGAACACCAGTGGTACCATAGAACAGCAGGAGAACTATAGAACAGCAGCAGTACCATAGAACATCAGGGGTACCAGAGAACATCAGGGGTACCATAGAACATCAGGGGTACCATAGAACAGCAGGAGAACTATAGAGCAGCAGCAGTACCATAGAACATCAGGGGTACCATAGAACATCAGGATTACCATAGAACATGAGGAGTACCATAGAACATCAGGAGTACCATAGAACATCAGGGGTACCATAGAACAGCAGGAGAACTATAGAACAGCAGGGGAACCATAGAACATCAAGAGTACCATAGAACATGAGGAGTACCATATAACATCAGGGGTACCATAGAACATCAGGATTACCATAGAACATCAGGGGTACCATAGAACATCAGGAGTACCATAGAACATCAGGAGTACCATAGAACAGCAGGAGAACTATAGAACAGCAGGAGAACTATAGAACAGCAGGGGAACCATAGAACATCAAGAGTACCATAGAACATGAGGAGTACCATAGAACATCAGGGGTACCATAGAACAGCAGGAGAACTATAGAACAGCAGGGGAACCATAGAACATCAAGAGTACCATAGAACATGAGGAGTACCATATAACATCAGGGGTACCATAGAACAGCAGGAGAACTATAGAACAGCAGGAGAACCATAGAACATCAGGAGTACCATAGAACATCAGGGGTACCATAGAACAGCAGGAGAACTATAGAACAGCAGGAGAACTATAGAACAGCAGGGGAACCATAGAACATCAAGAGTACCATAGAACATGAGGAGTACCATATAACATCAGGGGTACCATAGAACAGCAGGAGAACTATAGAACAGCAGGAGAACCATAGAACATCAGGAGTACCATAGAACATCAGGGGTACCATAGAACAGCAGGAGAACTATAGAACAGCAGGAGAACAAGAGAACACCAGGGGTTACATAGAACATCAGGGGTACCATAGAACAGCAGGAGAACTATAGAACAGCAGGGGAACCATAGAACATCAGGAGTACCATAGAACATCAGGGGTACCATATAACAGCAGGAGAACTATAGAACAGCAGAAGAACCATAGAACACCAGGGGTTACATAGAACACCAGGGGTACCATAGAACAGCAGGAGAACTATAGAACAGCAGAAGAACCATAGAACATTAGGAGTACCATAGAACATCAGGGGTACCATAGAACAGCAGGAGAACTATAGAACAGCAGAAGAACCATAGAACACCAGGGGTTACATAGAACATCAGTGGTACCATAGAACATCAGGGGTTACATAGAACATCAGTGGTACCATAGAACAGCAGGATAACTATAGAACATCAGTGGTACCACAGAACATCAGGGGTTACATAGAACATCAGGGGTTCCATAGAACATCAGTGGTACCATAGAACATCAGGGGTTACATAGAACATCAGGGGTTCCATAGAACATCAGTGGTACCATAGAACACCAGTGGTACCATAGAACATCAGGGGTTCCATAGAACATCAGTGGTACCATAGAACATCAGGGGTTACATAGAACATCAGGGGTTCCATAGAACATCAGTGGTACCATAGAACACCAGTGGTACCATAGAATACCAGTGGTACCATAGAACATCAGCGGTTACATAGAACATCAGTGGTACCATAGAACATCAGTGGTACCATAGAACAGTAGGAGAACCATAGAACAGCAGGATAACTATAGAACATCAGTGGTACCATAGAACATCAGTGGTACCATAGAACAGTAGGAGAACCACAGAACAGCAGGATAACTATAGAACATCAGCGGTTACATAGAACATCAGTGGTACCATAGAACATCAGTGGTACCATAGAACAGTAGGAGAACCATAGAACAGCAGGATAACTATAGAACATCAGTGGTACCATAGAACAGTAGGAGAACCATAGAACAGCAGGATAACTATAGAACATCAGTGGTACCATAGAACATCAGGGGTTACATAGAACATCAGGGGTTCCTTAGAACATCAGTGGTACCATAGAACATCAGTGGTACCATAGAACATCAGTGGTACCATAGAACATCAGGGGTACCATAGAGCATACATAAATGAATTTTAATGTTCTTGAGTTCTGAGGCTTTTCTTCTCTTGGCCTCGTTTAAATGTGTTGTCGTGTTCCTGGTCATAAAACCAACGTTCTGACTGAATGTCTCTGTTGAGCAGACGGACGTTTTGGATACAATGAGGTGGCCATGATTCCGGCTGGAGCCACTCACATCCGAGTCACTGATGACAGCAGGAATTATCTGGGTAAGATATTGTCCAGGTAAAGAGAGTCACTCCATAGAACCATAGTTATTACTTCCATTGTTACTTCCATAAAGTTATGGTGTCACATGACCTTAGTGGCTCGTCTGACATGCCCCCTATTAAAACCAGGTCATTTGAGAGCAGAGGTCGACACTTCCCACACGGACCAATCAGAACAGAAAACAGCATGAAAACATTTTCAATAACACAAATATATTATATTTATTATAATGATTATAATCACATATAAGCAGAATCCTTTGACTCTCTGCTGCTTCTCCCCAGAGACAAGAGGGACTTCATCTCATTTGGTCTCTGGAACTGCTACATGTTCTCCAGTCAACATAACAACAAAGGGCATCTATTCCCATCCTTGTTTATGAGACCAAAATAAAACACTGAGGTCTTGACAGGGACCACAGGGCCGGAGCAGGTGAAGGTACTTGATTCCATCGTCATGGAAAATCCCTCTTAGCTCTGAGGGCAGACAGCTGCCACACATGGCTGACATACCTTCTGACAGTCAGCCTTCACCCACTGATATAGAGACACGATTGTTGGTATTTGGTTGTTAGACTCACTTATCAACAGTGAATAACAGCAAACGTTTCCTTCTTTGCTTCCTCCATTCACCTTCTCTTCTCGTCCAGCCCTCCAGAATGGTCGCTCTCAATTTCTAATCAATGGTCACTGGAAGATTAGTGTTCCAGGTGAGTACAGTGTAGCTGGGACCAAGCTGCTGTACCGACGCTCCGCAGACACCTGGGAGAGCTTTGAGGTACCAGGACCCACCCAAGAAGACCTTCATCTGATGGTGAGAGACCCCTGATAAAACTGTAAGATGATCATCGTCTTTATCTGAGGACCTGGAGATGCTGTATCTGAACTATACCCATCCAGCTAACTAGCTTTTATAGTCTCTACCATGCAATGAATCCTGGGATAGGTTGGCTCTAGAAGAATCCACCCATTGGATCCTATGTTGCTCAGTGATGGAAGTTCAGGTTTGAAGGAGCCTCAGGGAGTTTTCCCTCTCTCAGTCGTCAGAGCTGCTCATTGTGGGAACTGTTGGTTTCTCTATAATTTTTAAGATCTTGACCTTCTATGTAAAGATCCTTAAGATAATGTATATCATGATTTGGTGCTATACTTATAAAATGTAATTGAATTAAATTGAAATGGGACAGCTTAGCCACAACCCATCTCTAAATGCATCCCTCAAAGGATGCAGCCACTGAATGTAGGACACATTTTAAAATACTCCATATTCTTCACAGATCATTCAAACCCAGGCCACTCTAAATGTTGCCATGTTGTTCTTGTGTGCAGGTGCTGGCAACAGACAGAAACTCGGGCATCGAGTACGAGTACTGGCTTCCATCAGACCAGTACGCCCTTTACCATGGGAGGAGGAGTCCACTGCGTCAGCCTCACCACACTGCCAGCTACTGGGATCAACCCACCACCACCCGGCCTCCTCAGGTCACCACCAAACCACACTGGAGTAAGATAAATCGATAGATACTTTATTGATCCCGAAGGAAAGTCAAGACCATCTTGAGAGAAAAAATCCAAGTGAATCCATTAACACAAAGTTGTTCAGGTTCCATTTTCAACACAACACAAGAAGAGATGTTCTGATACCATTTCCCAGTGCTGCCCAATCCTGAGTACTGATCAGATACCAGGATAATATCAAGGTTACGTTAGGGTTATTTAATGGTTATATTAGGGTTTTAGGGTTATATCAAGGTTATATCAGGGTTATATTTAGTTACATTAGGGTTATATTTAGTTACATTAGGGTTATATTAAGGTTATATCAAGGTTATATCAAGGTTATATCAGGGTTATATTTAGTTACATTAGGGTTATATTTAGTTACATTAGGGTTATATTAGGGTTATATCAAGGTTATATCAGGGTTATATATAGTTACATTAGGGTTATATTAGGGTTATATCAAGGTTATATCAGGGTTATATATAGTTACATTAGGGTTATATTGGGTTATATTGGGTTATATTTAGTTACATTAGGGTTATATTTAGTTACAATAGGGTTATATAATGGTTATATTTGGTTACATTAGTTGAATGGATTCTATTGATATTTTTTATATATTTGGTTACATTAGGGTTATTTAATGGTTATATAATGGTTATATTTGGTTACATTAAGGTTATCTAATGGTTATATAATGGTTATATAATGGTTATATTTGGTTACATTAAGGTTATCTAATGGTTATATTAGGGTTATATTTGGTTACATTGGGTTATATTTAGTTGAATGCACTGTATATTTTTCTACTCTTTTCAAAGCAGTAAAAGCCGCGTTCATCCATGAATTAATGCTGACTAGACTTTTCTGTCAGGGGGAAGTAAGGGTTCAGTATCTTGCCTAAGGAAACTGAAGTGATTAAATCACCCACCTTCTGGTTAGAAGACAACCCGCCTTTCCCCCTGAGCCACGCTGCCATTGTCATTTCAAATGTGTTGAATTAGCAAGAAGTAAGTTGTTTCACCACAATGAGACAAACATCCACACAAACTGTTTTCTCATCTTTTTCATACTAAGAAGAAAAATATGGAGAAAGATAAAGCGCATTAAAAGGCAATGTACTTAGAAGTACTTACAACAAAGAATATAAAAAATATTTACAGAAGAAGATCTTTATATGTCAGGGCAGCTCACTGGCTCTGAACCACAGTGACATTTTGATCCAATTAATCTTTAAAACAATTTCAATAAAATAAAATATTAAAATCATTCGTTCGGTTGTGTGTTTTCTTTCTTGTTAGTTTTAAAGCCGGAGAAGCCGCCACGCCACTCAGGCCACCACAACCGCCGCCAGCGCCCTCACCAGAACCCTCGACAGGCTGTCCTGCCGCGCCTGGAGCGGGAGGAGAACCACAGGAACCTCCTGCCTCAGCCCTCAGCTGGAAGTACGTCCACCAACTGATCAACAACAAGCTCAGATATCTGTGCCACAATTAACTTTACATGGAGTTAGACAATATGAATTTTTTATGTTGAATTTGTGTTTAGTCAAACTTAGACAAATTTGAAATGAAGGAACAACAAAACTAAAACTACAGTTTCCAATGGCTCCAGTAAATGTTCCTACGTGTTGTATCTTGTAGAAACTTCTGCTGATGGTTAAGGTTTTTACATTTTTAGAGATGAAGACATTAAATAAAGACAGAAGATGTAAAGAAGACACATTAGGCTCCTTTGGTTTCCAGTTGATATTTAGACTGATTTATCTTTTCATTTTTATTTCATCATGATCATGTTATTTTCTGTTTGGAAGGGATTAATAGCATTTATCTATCCTCGCTAAAATATTTGACACTTTGCCAGTTGAGCACAGCACAACACCACCATCTCATACACATATTATCAATATCTTAAATGACTATGTCTCCTGACATGTTGACATATTGTTATAAGGTCCAGTTTTGTATATTTATATTTCTGCTGTGTTCATTCTTCAGGACATTGTGGAAAATGTCAGCGTGTAAAAGGTCAAAGGGAACGACAGAGACAGTATTGTCAGAAGGACTTCAGTAAGTCGGAATCTTGTTGATATGCTATTTGAAAATAATTTGTGACCGAACGATAAGTTTCAAATGCACATTTTTCAACATTCAATGTCTCTGTCAGTTTTCCGGGCCAGAGTCCTTGGGAAGCTGTATCGAGGCGAGGAAACGCGTTATGACGTCCAGATCATCCACACCTACCGGAACCGCTTCCGTCTGGAGCACCGGGAATTCCTCTGGGTCCCCAACGTGTGTGACTGTCCTCACCTGGAGGACGGAAGACAGTATATACTCATGGTGCGTCGTCACATTAACTATGAGCAAACGTTAAACCGCATCCTGCTGGAGGAGGACAGCTACGTGGTGCCATACAGACCCAGAGAGGACGAGCTGCTGCGACCGCTCGAAAGTCTTTGCAGCAACAGAGGAGCCAAACAACCGGCGGAGCTGAGGGGATGAGGGTGGAAACTGTTTGTCAGAGAAAGAACTGAATCTTTCTTCACCTGCAGACTCTGAAGCTGAAACTCGCCATATTAATGAAAAGATTATTGTACCGTATCGAGCACTTTAGGTGGATGATAGTTCACCTTTAAACACAAACCAAAGAGCAGAACGTTGACTGAAATGAATCTCAAAACACTGGAAACAGCTTCACAGTCGACATCTGCCTCTTCTCCTTCTTCAGGTCTCCAGATGTTTCCAGCTGCTCAGTAAAGTTTCTGCAGCAGCAAATCTTTAAATGTTAAAACATCAACATTAAATGTTTTATTGACTCTGAGGCTCCATCCCCACAAACTTGTTTCCAAACCGTCTCCGTCCACGCAAACATGAAAACACACATCACATGACCACTAACGTGCACTGTTGCGCACGACAAGAATAACATCTGTCTCCTCCACATGTAAACAGCTGGAATAACATCTGTCTCATCTACATGTGAACATCTGTATCATTGTGAAATAACAGCAGCAGAGACAACAGGGTCAGTAACACTTTGATTCCATGTTGTTCTACTCTGGTACCTTAGGCTGGTTGGTTTCTTCATGGACGGAGGTCATGTGACAGGAGACGAATCAGTGAAAGCTGTGTCATCACCAAAAAGAACCAATCAGCAAGAGATGGTGAGCGTCTATGTCATTGTCGTCATCTCAGTTTCTGTCCGTCCAAAATAAAACTGTCAGAGTCTTCAGAGTAAAATGAGTCCATCACTCGCACTGTGAGCGTCTCTCTAGAGTTGTGTGGACGTCAGAAGAATCTGTAGAGATGATGAGTTTTAAAGAAAACGTAGTCGTGTGGATGTAGCTACAAAATTAAAGCATGAGATCGAGCTGCCAAAACAAAATCCAAATCATAAATGTGGATTAGAATATAATTTAATCTAAGAAAACTATTTCAGAAAAAAAACTTTGCACCAAAACAGTCACAAAATAATGAACATCCCAGATGTTCAGGTTCTGAAGGTGAATTTTTCTTTTTGCTTTCACTCAAGATATTTAACAACACATGACTTCGCACTGTATTTATGTATAAAAACATAAGCTTAAACTTATTGGGTGTCACTTTTTTAATGTATTTCACAGTGTTTGATATTTGTATAGTGTGGTTACATCAGGTCTGCTTTGTGATTCAATACACAGTATTTTATTTTGTGGCACTGATACTTGCAGACGGTTCATAGTTTGCTCTTGTGCCTTTTGTTGTTAATTGATCTACCTGTGCCAAAAAACTTCTTTCTGCATTTGTCTATGTAAAGTATGAATGAAAATATAAATATATTATAGAGGTTGAACTATTGCAACTTTATTCTAAAGTAAATCTAAGTATGTTATAAGGTTTTTCCCTCCAGTGAACACGGAGCTCACAGTTGAACAAAAATACACCGGAACAGCAGCGTTTGTAAGAAAACAATGTATTTACAACAAGTCTTTACATCAACAACAAAGAAAACACTGCTATAGATAATAACACTGCATATCTATATATATAAACCTATGATAACACTTTATATTAGGGAACACATATCAACCATTAACTAGTTGCTTATTAGCATGGATATTAGAGGCATATTGGCTCTTTGTTAGTCATTATAAAGCACTTATTAATGCCTTATTCTTAATTACCTTATTCTGCAACTACTCCATGGATTAACACTTTGTGTGTTCCCTAATATAAAGTGTTACCAAAACTATATATATATAAAACTACATATATATATATATATATGTGTGTGTTTGTGTGAGTGTGTGTGTATAAATACCTCTCTATATATTTGACTGAGCCAGCTGCTCATTAACTGTGAAAGAGTCATCACAGACTTTTCAGCTCAGATTCCTCTCAGGAGCACAAGAGAAAATTAGTCCAGGTTTCAACCTCAACATGAACTTTTGAGGGATGTGGAAGAGGGGGCGCTATTTTAGATTCACCTCAGTGTCTCACAGACACGACTACTTTATCTGAAGGCATGAGACAGAAAACGTCCATCTCCTCTGGAGTTCAGTTTTGTTTTCGAGCACTCGTGGTTTCAAATCGAGTAACAAATGCAAGATAAAAGTCTGTAAACAATGACAGTTGACTCGAGACATTATTATCAGAGAATGATGTAAAACAACATTAAAATGCAAACTATTTTTTTCCCCAATAAACAACATTGAAACAAATCTCTTGTTGAACATCATGTCCGTTTAGCTGCCTCGCTCGGTCAGACCCCCGTCACTGAGCAGTGTGAACTACAAAAGAGAACCTGTTGATCCTGAGATCTTTGACACTTCAAGCTTCATTTCAACACATGAACAAATCTCTCTTTAGTTCGGATCAGGAGTTAAGAACTGGTCCTGAAGCTCACTGAGGACTTCAACCCTAACCCACCTGAAGATTCTCTGTGATTCGATTTTATTACCGAGTTGTGTAACTGGATGGAAATTTCACTTGTTAAGTATTAATGATGTTTTAGTTCTTTAAACAAAAAAAGAGTTTGAAATAAACAGTTTTCAGACATGAACTGTGTAGACATGTTGTGTAGTCATGTTGTGTAGTTGTGTTGTGTAGACGTGTTGTGTAGACGTGTTGTGTAGTTGTGTAGTCATGTTGTGTAGTCATGTTGTGTAGTCGTGTTGTGTAGTTGTGTAGTCATGTTGTGTAGTCATGTTGTGTAGACATGTTGTGTAGACATGTTGTGTAGACATGTTGTGTAGTCATGTTGTGTAGTTGTGTTGTGTAGACGTGTTGTGTAGACATGTTGTGTAGACATGTTGTGTAGTCATGTTGTGTAGTCGTGTTGTGTAGTTGTGTTGTGTAGACGTGTTGTTTAGACGTGTTGTGTAGACATGTTGTGTAGACATGTTGTGTAGTCATGTTGTGTAGTCGTGTTGTGTAGTTGTGTTGTGTAGTTGTGTTGTGTAGACGTGTTGTTTAGACGTGTTGTGTAGACATGTTGTGTAGACATGTTGTGTAGTCATGTTGTGTGGTCGTGTTGTGTAGTTGTGTTGTGTAGACGTGTTGTTTAGACGTGTTGTGTAGACATGTTGTGTAGACATGTTGTGTAGTCATGTTGTGTAGTTGTGTTGTGTAGACGTGTTGTTGAGACGTGTTGTGTAGACATGTTGTGTAGACGTGTTGTGTAGACATGTTGTGTAGTCATGTTGTGAAGTTGTGTAGTCATGTTGTGTAGACATGTTGTGTAGTCATGTTGTGTAGACATGTTGTGTAGACATGTTGTGTAGAAATGTTGTGTAGTCATGTTGTGTAGACATGTTGTGTAGACGTGTTGTGTAGTCGTGTTGTGAAGACGTGTTGTGTAGACGTGTTGTGTAGTTGTGTAGTCATGTTGTGTAGTCATGTTGTGTAGTCGTGTTGTGTAGTTGTGTAGTCATGTTGTGTAGTCATGTTGTGTAGACATGTTGTGTAGACATGTTGTGTAGACATGTTGTGTAGTCATGTTGTGTAGTTGTGTTGTGTAGACGTGTTGTGTAGACATGTTGTGTAGACATGTTGTGTAGTCATGTTGTGTAGTCGTGTTGTGTAGTTGTGTTGTGTAGACGTGTTGTTTAGACGTGTTGTGTAGACATGTTGTGTAGACATGTTGTGTAGTCATGTTGTGTAGTCGTGTTGTGTAGTTGTGTTGTGTAGTTGTGTTGTGTAGACGTGTTGTTTAGACGTGTTGTGTAGACATGTTGTGTAGACATGTTGTGTAGTCATGTTGTGTGGTCGTGTTGTGTAGTTGTGTTGTGTAGACGTGTTGTTTAGACGTGTTGTGTAGACATGTTGTGTAGACATGTTGTGTAGTCATGTTGTGTAGTTGTGTTGTGTAGACGTGTTGTTGAGACGTGTTGTGTAGACATGTTGTGTAGACGTGTTGTGTAGACATGTTGTGTAGTCATGTTGTGAAGTTGTGTAGTCATGTTGTGTAGACATGTTGTGTAGTCATGTTGTGTAGACATGTTGTGTAGACATGTTGTGTAGAAATGTTGTGTAGTCATGTTGTGTAGACATGTTGTGTAGACGTGTTGTGTAGTCGTGTTGTGAAGACGTGTTGTGTAGACGTGTTGTGTAGACGTGTTGTGTAGTCGTGTTGTGTAGACATGTTGTGTAGTCATGTTGTGTAGTTGTGTAGTCATGTTGTGTAGTCATGTTGTGTAGTCATGTTGTGTAGACGTGTTGTGTAGTCATGTTGTGTAGTCATGTTGTGTAGTCATGTTGTGTAGTTGTGTAGTCATGTTGTGTAGTCATGTTGTGTAGTTGTGTAGTCATGTGTAGACATGATATGTAGACACGTACATGTCTTCTACGTGTACGGCACATACAGAATGTGAGGAACACGTCAGGAAATGTCAGGAACATGTGAGGAACAAGTCGGGAACATGTGAGGAACATGTGAGGAACATGTCAGGAACATGTGAGGAACATGTCAGGAACATGTCAGGAACATGTGAGGAACATGTGAGGAACATGTCAGGAACATGTGAGGAACATGTGAGGAACATGTGAGGAACATGTGAGGAACATGTCAGGAACATGTGAGGAACATGTGAGGAACATGTCAGGAACATGTCAGGAACATGTGAGGAACATGTCAGGAACATGTGAGGAACATGTCAGGAACATGTCAGGAACATGTCAGGAACATGTGAGGAACATGTCAGAGCTTCAGTTCAGGTCTGAAAACAGCTGAAGAGAAGATTTAGATTTTAAGGTCTTGACCTTCTATGTAAAGAGCCTTGAGATAACGTATATTATGATTTAGTGCTATACAGATAAAATTGAATTAAATTAAAAGTAAATGTCTTTACGTGTTCACAGAACAATGTTAAATCACTCACATTCATACAGTGCATCTATGTGCAGCACCACTCAAACATCACTGACAGCTGTCAGGGGTCATTTGGCTTCAGTGTCTTGCTCGAGGACACTTGAAATGATTTAGACGGAGATCTGACTCAATATTTACTTAATTTCTTTGATTATTGATTAACTACTTATAATACTTACTAACTAGTGTTCGGACCAGCTCTTGAGTTTGATTGGACTTTAAACACCAAGAAAGATTTGTTCATGATCACAAACTTTGCCCGTCAACAATCAGACGGTTTTCCTTTATCAGAAAAATAATGGTAAAAATAGGGATGCATGTCTCTGTAGCAACATTACAGCAAATATCTAGAACTGCTCCTCTCTTGTAACAGTAATAATCTAAAAACAGCTAAAAACTGAAAATAATACCAAAATGAAACCATAATAAGTTTGTTTTCACTGAATTACTGTAATTCTCACATTACACAGAGTTACACTTCACTCCTTTAACCCCTTTGGCAATACACTGTATTAAGTGTGTTTCCACAGCAGAGTCCAGTGGTTTAAGTTCATGTTGTCCAGCCTGTGACATCAGCTCTTATCAGCAGGGCACGAAGCTCTCTGATTGGTCCGTGAGTCTCTGACCCCTGAGACCTCCTTCCTGATACCCTCTGTTGAGAGGTGCCACAAACAAGCTCTCAGTCTTTTGACCCTAGTCGTCCTGCCGGCCCCTCACAGGCTGTCAGACACTGACAGTGACGTGACGCGACGATGCTGAGCGTCGTTTGATACGTGAGCGGCGAGGTCTTGATTCGGACTGGCAGCTGCACAGAGGGCCCAGCAGCAGCCAGAGGTAGAGGATGACACAGGCCCAACACGACGACATCTTCACCCAGAAGGTGGACCAGCTGCCGTGGGTGAAGGTCGTCTCCAACACTGCCGACTCGTAGCTGGTGACACAGTTCAACTCATGTTGACAAATCTTATTGAGAGGTTTTAAAGTTTTATATCTAGATTC